>NC_088711.1:12617537-12919372 GCF_963576615.1 Watersipora subatra | reverse complement strand
TATATATATATTTTTTTTTTCATAATTGATAAAATATTTATATATATATAAATATTTTATCAATTATTAGCCATGAAAGTAGTGATGGGTGCCTCAACCCACAATAGTATGGCTAGTCAAGGTGCTTGACCTGAAAGTCAGCAAACAAGCCCCGGGGTGGGCTATTGCAGATACAGTACTGTTTTAGTTCTAAATTTAGCAATACATCTTATTTCTCTGAGATAAACGAGAAAACTAGGCCAGGCCTCAGACATCTGGTATGACACCTGTCTCTGGCCACAAGTTGACAGCTATCATCAAGTTGTCAAACTGTCGGCTATTCCTACTTATTTGCTATTACAGTACTTAAGTACTTTTTATATGTTTAAATGAAAGTTAGCTAAATTAACTAGCACGGATACCAAGTAACCATCTTGGTATTTATTATATAGCGGCGTGTGTAAAAATGGAGGACAGCTTGACATAAGTTCATCAAATATGTCAGACTCGGCAGGAGGAGATGTTTCCAACTTCAGAGTTTACACTGTGCCTAACTATGAGCAAGCATCAGGCTACAGGCAAGTTGGTGATTTTATTCATGTCATTCCACTTATTTATGAATTGACTAAAGAGCTCGCCTTTACTTTTGTGCTATTGTTGTCATTAGATTCAGATCTTGCAAGGCAAACTAGTCAGCGCTCATATACAAGTACCTACGAATCATAGAAAGTAGTTGGGTTCACCTTTTATTCTACAGGAAGTTTATCACGTTTTGGTCTGAATGTGCGGTGTAGGTTTGCAAAGAACTTTGCATAGCTGTACATAAACCACTAGGTATGCATACAGAACTCCACTCATTTATAGAAAGCTTTTTAAATGTATTAGCAAATATGTATCCGCATGCCTTCATTTTAGGTACCTTTACGTTATCATACCTACATTCGTGTATCCATGTCCAAGTGTCATTCTAGGTGATTTGTGCTGTTAACAGCTTCATGATTTAATGTTTGCTATACCTTCCTATATACCTACCTGACTACCAACCTAACTACCTACCTACCTAGTTAACTAACTACTTACCTACCTACTTACCTAACTACCTACCTAACTACTTACCTAACTACCTACCTACCTAGTTAACTAACTACTTACCTGCCTATTTACCTAACTACCTACCTAGTTACCTAACTACCTACCTACCTAGTTAACTAACTACTTACCTACCTACTTACCTAACTACCTCCCTACTTACCTAACTACCTACCTACCTAGTTAACTAACTACTTACCTACCTACTTACCTAACTACCTACCTACCTAGTTAACTAACTACTTACCTACCTACTTACCTAACTACCTACCTACCTAGTTAACTAACTACTTACCTAACTACCTGCCTAGCCACTGTGAAACACCAAATATCTGAAACCTTAAATATTCCTAGATATTCGTTAACTTTGTCAATGGTTATGTACACGTTCTGCTCTCTGAGTTTTTCTATTCAACTGCATGTTTCCCTATATATTCTTAACACATTCCAAACTTTTTAGAGCGCAGTCCAACTCAGGTTCAAAGTATTAGGGTAACTACTAGCCTAAACTAATGCACTAGCAGGGTGACAGTAAGGGTTGGCTATCTGCCACAGGTGCTTGTGTCCAAGAGGCTATAAAGGTAACCGATGTACAGATTGCCCACATGACAGCTATGAGATTTTGGGTAGTTGCATGCCCTGTAACTGTGGAGTTGGTGCTAAGGCTGAAAATTGCACCGACGGACGGTGTGGGTGCAACACTGAAGGTGCTGGTATAAAGCCTCAACTAGCTGATGACAAATGTGTAAGTAATTTGTTTGATACTCTGATAAGATTGCTATGCATTGTCATGGCTTTCTAAACAAGGATGTATGATAATAATAGTTTTAACAATACGTAAGGTAACAGACTGGCCTTATGAATATGCATGTCAACTCGCACTGGTTTAATATTATTCAACTTTTTAATCCGATTTAACTTGAAGCTACATAGCACAGAGAGCATATCAACTTTCTGTTGCAGCATCCCTACGTGCACACGATAGATCCAACCTTTGGTCCTATAGCTGGTGGAACTCTCTTACTAGTAGAAGGTGCATGGCTGAGTTCTATTGAGTATGTCAATCTAGGCTCTAACAAGTGCTACAAGCTTCATAATCAGTAAGTTGACCTTGACATCTGTTTAGAGCCTGTTGTCTTCACATACTATTGAGTCTGTTGAGGTTTTAGGGCCATGCATCGTCTTTTGGAACACAGTCTTTTATTTCATGTTAACAATTTTTATTACATACCATCAATAAGTTAGATATACAAGCCTTTAGTAGAATTGAATCAACTGTTACATTAGAAAGTGTCATTTTTGAACACAGTTTCTGTTAGTAGCTATGATCTTACCAATCACACCTAACTTAAAAATAATAAAACTCAACACATTTATTAAAAGAGCACTCAAAATATTCTAAAAGGAACATAAATATATAAAATTTTATAATTAGGCCACAAACCTATCACTAGTAGCCATCTTTGTCATAGTGTTGGAACAAATAAGGGCCTCTCAGTGAGCCACTCGTCGAACAGAACTACATGCCCAGCACTCACAATATGACTTGTGTCTTGTCTAGGGGACTCACAGCGCTCACAAATATGGCCTTTGTCTTGTTCAGACTAGATCCAGCACTCAATATGACTCGTGTCTTGTTCAGGCTAGATCCAGCACTCAATATGACTCGTGTCTTGTTCAGGCTAGATCCAGCACTCAATATGACTCGTGCCTTGTTCAGGCTAGATCCAGCACTCAATATGACTCATGCCTTGTTCAGGCTAGATCCAGCACTCAATATGACTCGTGTCTTGTTCAGGCTAGATCCAGCACTCAATATGACTCGTGTCTTGTTCAGGCTAGATCCAGCACTCAATATGACTCGTGTCTTGTTCAGGCTAGATCCAGCACTCAATATGACTCGTGCCTTGTTCAGGCTAGATCCAGCACTCAATATGACTCGTGTCTTGTTCAGGCTAGATCCAGCACTCAATATGACTCGTGTCTTGTTCAGGCTAGATCCAGCACTCAATATGACTCGTGTCTTGTTCAGGCTAGATCCAGCACTCAATATGACTCGTGTCTTGTTCAGGCTAGATCCAGCACTCAATATGACTCGTGTCTTGTTCAGGCTAGATCCAGTACTCAATATGACTCGTGCCTTGTTCAGGCTAGATCCAGCACTCAATATGACTCGTGTCTCGTTCAGGCTAGATCCAGCACTCAATATGACTCGTGTCTTGTTCAGGCTAGATCCAGTACTCAATATGACTCGTGCCTTGTTCAGGCTAGATTCAGCACTCAATATGACTCGTGTCTTGTTCAGGCTAGATCCAGCACTCAATATGACTCGTGCCTTGTTCAGGCTAGATCCAGCACTCAATATGACTCGTGTCTTGTTCAGGCTAGATCCAGCACTCAATATGACTCGTGTCTTGTTCAGGCTAGATCCAGCACTCAATATGACTCGTGTCTTGTTCAGGCTAGATCCAGCACTCAATATGACTCGTGTCTTGTTCAGGCTAGATCCAGCACTCAATATGACTCGTGTCTTGTTCAGGCTAGATCCAGCACTCAATATGACTCGTGTCTTGTTCAGGCTAGATCCAGCACTCAATATGACTCGTGTCTTGTTCAGGCTAGATCCAGCACTCAATATGACTCGTGTCTTGTTCAGGCTAGATCCAGCACTCAATATGACTCGTGCCTTGTTCAGGCTAGATCCAGCACTAAATATGACTCGTGTCTTGTTCAGGCTAGATCCAGCACTCAATATGACTCGTGTCTTGTTCAGGCTAGATCCAGCACTCAATATGACTCGTGTCTTGTTCAGGCTAGATCCAGCACTCAATATGACTCGTGTCTTGTTCAGGCTAGATCCAGCACTCAATATGATTTGTGTCTTGTTCAAGCCATACCTAGTACTCACAATATGACTTGTGTCTTGTTCAGGCTAGATCCAGCACTCAATATGACTTGTGTCTTGTTCAGGCTAGATCCAGCACCCAATATGACTTGTGTCTTGTTCAAGCCACACTCAGTACTCACAATATGACATGTTTCTTGTTCAGGCTATACCAAGTACTCACAAATATGACACTTGTCTTGTACATACCATACTCAGCACTCACAAATATGACAACATATGACAAGTAGGTTGGGCACTCACTTAGTTTAAAAGATGCTATACACTTCACTATTGGGAGTTTCAACTGCGCGATCGAGTTGATTTTAGTTTATCAATTCTCGAACCTAATACACTTATAGTAGTCTGCTGAACAGTTCACATTCTTTCAGTGAGTCTCTTTGTGTATTTTAGAACAAGGACGGCTACTAGCTTCTACTGCAGGACTCCACCAGTGGATGAGAACATTGAGCCAGTAAACCCTGTGTATACAACTGCGACGACACCATTAGCCAGCTTCTCCTATAGACCAGACCCTAATATTACAATAATTGGCAGGATTGAAGTCTTTATCCAGTAATCTTTCTATTACTCTAGCCATTTTTCAACTCTTCTGAGTTGACTAACTTATGTAATTAAGTGGCTGCTCAGCTTGTTATTGAATCGGTACATTTCAATCTGTACACAACCTGCAAGTGGTGCCAAGTTGTTCATCTCACGTTTTCAGAGGCGGTGTGGATATTCCTGTCTCGGGAACAAACCTTGACTCTATCTCTCGCCCTAAAATCTCTATCACCGTGTCATGCAAGAGTAGTGGTGAAGTGATCGACACTTTAGACGAGGTTCGTATGCCTTGAATATAGCTGATGGTTGGTGTTTTTACAGAGAGCTTCAATAGAAAAATGTGCAGGTCCAGAGTGTCACCTCAACAACATGCTGTGCTTTAAATTAATTGTTAAGAGAATACATGGGTATATGTGTGTATGTATGTTCATATGTATGCACATACGTATATACGTGTATATGTCTACGTGTGTGTGCTTGTGTATGTGTGTGATACATACAATATATCATACCATCATGATACCAAACATCATGTGCAAATACCATTATTTGCACATGATGTTTTTTGTTATGCGAATAGGCAAATACCTATATTTGCACATATATGTACATGTACACGTATTCACTCACATGTACATGCTCTATATGTCAAAATTTGTAATAAAAGTGATAGATTAAAATATCGTTAACTTGCACTTGCTACCGCATTTGGAACAGGTGTTTCGAGCATATACATGTATGTATTGTGAGTGTCATTTAAAGATTTTCTTTCTCCATGTATATTCAATTTTTCTGCTTGTTCATTGTACAGAATTGTACGGTAACCAACTCAGAGGAGATGACTTGCCGTTGCCCCGATTTCAGCGGAGTTCTAGAGAATGACAACACGCGATGCAGCAACTCGGCTCGAAGAAAAAGAGAAACTGATATTTATGAAAAATTCGACTTCAATGTTGGTTTCATTCTTGATGGAGTAGACACATTCAAACGGACTTCAGATTCACCTTGGCTGGAGGAAAGTTCTAGTTTGTACATTCGCCCGGATCCATTAATCTCGGAATTTTCCGAGTCAGACAATATACGAGAACTACAAAAAGGCGAAACTTCATTGGAGATTCAAGGAAGAAATTTGGATAGTGGTAAGTGATCACTGTGCTTCTTACCTTGCTATCAAAGTAATAATTGCACTTCTTACCTTGCTATTAAGGTGATAGCTGTACTTCTTACCTTGCTATCAAAGTGATAACTGTACTTCTTACCTTGCTATCAAAGTGATAGCTGTACTTCTCACCTTGCTATCAAAGTGATAGTTGTACTTCTTACCTTGCTATCAAAGTAATAACTGCACTTCTTACCTTGCTATTAAGGTGATAGCTGTACTTCTTACCTTGCTATCAAAGTGATAACTGTACTTCTTACCTTGCTATCAAAGTGATAGCTGTACTTCTCACCTTGCTATCAAAGTGATAGTTGTACTTCTTACCTTGCTATCAAAGTGATAACTGCACTTCTTACCTTGCTATCAAAGTGATAATTGTACTTCTTACCTTGCTATCAAAGTGATAGCTGTACTTCTTACCTTGCTATTAAGGTGATAGCTGCACTTCTTACCTTGCTATCAAAGTGATAGCTGCACTTCTTACCTTGCTATCAAAGTGATAACTGCACTTCTTACCTTGCTATCAAACTGATAGCTGTGCTTCTTACCTTGCTATTAAGGTAATAATTGTATTAATTATCTTGCTATTAAGGTGATAACTGTACCTCTTACCTTGTTATTAAGGTGACAACTGTTTCACTTACCTTGCTATCAAAGAGATAACTGTACCTCTCACTTTGCTATTAAGGTGATAACTGTACCTTGCACCCTTCTAATAACGCTGCTTACTGTCATACTGTCTTTTTCTAATAGCTCCTGTCACATGCTATAACTATTTAATTTTGCTTTACTGTCACCAACCTGCCATTTTTTGCTACAGGTGCCACAGTTAAAGACTACAAAGTAAATATTGGAGTAGGAGAATGCAACTCCACAGCGGTATACACTAACAAACTAATATGCATTTTGCCTGCAACCCTGCCTGCACCAGCACCAGGAGAAGACTCTCGTCCACATCCTGATGGTTCTGGTGTAAAGATACCAGCAGTGATAGTGAGTAATTTAGTGTGAATGGATCGGTGTCAGTCATTTCTAGATTATTCTCTAAATACAAAAAGAAGGTAGCTGTGATTTGAATGGCAAAAAATGCATTCAAAGGCAAAGAAAAATGTTTTGTTATAAATTAAAAATATTGTTTGTGCAGTCTTATATTGGCAAAATATATTATTTGATAAACACAGACAAATGTGGAATAGATGCCCATATTTCAACAAGAGAATACTGGTTTACATGTATGGTAAAACTTCTATTAGAAATGTAATGGTGTGTACTTGAACTTTTAGCATTTAGAAATATTCAAGCCTTCTAAACTATTTTGTTATTTTTATAGTTCTTAAGCCATATATCCAAAATAAGCATTCTCTGCCCAGACCAGTCACGAGGACTATCACAATCTCTAGACGTAATGTCATGACATTGTAATGTGTTTTTGGTCTTTGTACAGTCATGGTTATAAACAGGCTTAATGAAACCACATTTATTGTAAATATATATTATGGATAGTTATATGCTCAAGTAGACTAGTCAGAGTGATGATTTTGTTTTTATCGCCTTCATAATTGTGCTAGTAAACTAATAAGTTTGCGCTGATAATAGCGCTAATAAGCTTGGAGAAGAAGACAACTTCATCAACTGATACAAGCCGCCGCTATTTTATTATTTATTTATTAGATCAGCAGCATAGAGCATACTTTTAAATAAAGTTTGAGTAGTGAACTATTATTATGTATTTTATTACATACAAAACCATTTGAAATTTAAAGTAACAGCTTGGATATTAAACAATATTATTCCAAAAATATTATTTTGTTTATTTTATTATTTTCATCTGTGTCAGCAGTCAGCATGCAACTGATTGAATCAACCATTTCTAATAATGTGTTTAACTTTATGTCTCTGCTGTTTTAGCTTTATTGCTTTATATTATTCTTCAACACTTTGCGTGTGCTACAATGCCTAAATCTGTCATTTCTTGATCAGCAGTCGTTCAATAGATGACGGATGTTGTAGGTCGCAGTTGGCAATATTAAAGTTCATGTGGGTTACCTCGCACCTCCTAGTCAAAAGGCCGCATCTATTTTTCTGCCAGTGTTGCTAGGAGTGCTCGCTGCTGTTCTCGTCATAGTAGTTGTTGTTGGAGTAGTTCTTTACAGACGGCAGAAAACAACGAAAGACAAAGCAAAAAGGCAGGCACAACACGATCAACGATATGTAGCAGGTAAGTCAACCACTAATCAATGATATGTAATTGGTAAGTCAACTACTAAACGCACCGTATTCAAGAACTTTTCATCTGAGCTATGAAGAGATCATAGTTCAGATAAACTATGAAGAGATCATAGTTAATTGCACAAAATCCTCAATGGATGTGCTGACAATCATAAGGCAGCAATAATAGGTGTTAGCTGCCCTAGTCAAGTGCTTTGCATTTTTTAATGATGTCACAAGTTTTTAAAACGTTTATTGCTGAAAAGTTTGTGCAATGGCTCTCTGAGTCATCTTTACAATAGAAGTATCTCTTAAGCAGACGTTTATTTTGATTCATTTATATTCTTTTTTAATCATTACTCACAGTTCACCATTGCCTTAAATCATAGAGGTCTCTCTTGATAGCATCTAACTCTATGAGATTCGTGTTGCAGGTCCCCATGGGAAATTCAATACAGACTATCTCAGCTCGGAAAGCATGGCTCTTCTTCAAAAATGGGTGATTGCGCAGGAAAGGCTGGAGTGTGGCAAGACATTAGGTCAAGGTCAATTCGGCAAAGTATTTTTGGGAAATTTGGAAACTGACCAAGGGACTACAGAAACTGTAGCAGTAAAAACGATAAAAGGTAAAGGCAATGTAGACTGTAGAGTCAGTCTACTATTGACTGTAGAGTCAGTCTACTATTGACTGACATCTTGCACTTCCTTTTTGCTTGTCATTATAACACTTTTGACAAGTAGTGCACTGTTTATTAGAGAGGAATCATTTGGTTGGAAGCTACCTGTGGAACAATGCATGTTCATGGTATATCAGAATACAATATTGATCGACTGTTCATCTAAAATCCAGTTCTTTTTAGTGTAATCTACTTTTGATGTCAAGAGTCACACGTGTCATGAATAGAACTTGCACTTTTACTGTTTTATCCAAATTATTCATAGACCAGCTGTGCTACCTGGCGTTGCCCGGGTATTAAAAATCAGCTTATGAACAATGAGAGGTAATGAGAGTTGCTTTCCATTTGCTATTAGCCTGGCACATTGCCAATGGATAATTTGAGTAAGCTTACTAATAAAAGCTACCTCATGGCGCTACGCCATGACTTTGCGTGGTGACTGAAAGCGTAGCGTATTTGCTCCCATATCGTGACATATATCGCCTAGCGAGTCTATCAAGCTTGTGTGGCTTAGTTAGTAAAGCAGTCGGACTGGCAAATGGGTCCGATATCAAATCTTCTGCTTTACGAATTGTTTATTCCAAGATATGAAAATTGCTATAGCTGGACGTATACAACAACGAATACACAAACTTCAAGAAATATATATATACAAATGTATATATAGATAGATAGATATTGAATGTTATGATTAGAATATTAGGTGGGATTCGAACAACTGCACCAAACAACACCAGTCTTAAGGTCCGGCCACACGTAACGAATTATTCGTTCATTCTGACCGAATTCACGAGTTTCACAGAATTCACAGATTTATTCGGCCGAATATCCCATAATCGTCTGAGCTGTGCATGCACACCGAATTCGTCAACGAAACGCTTTTAATTGGCTAACCAATTTTTTTAGCGAGCACGACTCTAGTAGCTTTGACAAGTGGTCAAAGCTATCTCTATGTCGCTATCTCTAGCGCATATAGGCAGTTGCATCGTATGTATAAAGTCATATCGCGGTGAAACTTTTATTGCGTGTCGTCGTACGTGTCTTAGACTATACCACTTGTCAAAACTACTAGAGTCGTGCTCGCTAAAAAAATTGGTTAGCCAATTAAAAGCGTTTCGTTGACGAATTCGGTGTGCATGCACAGCTCAGACGATTATGGGATATTCGGTCGAATAAATCTGTGAATTCTGTGAAACTCGTGAATTCGGTCAGAATGAACGAATAATTCATTACGTGTGGCCGAACCTTTATTGTGGGCGTACGTAATGATTGCCCTAGTTCTGTATACGTCATTTGTTTTAAGATGGTCTAGCTCTATAGTATAACCTCAACAGGTGACTTGCTTCGCGGTGATGACAAAGCAGTAGAGAACTTCTTGCAAGAAGCGATATCTATGACGCGGTTTGATCATCCCAATGTTTTATCTCTACTTGGAGTCGTCATTGACAAGAATAGCATGCCGATGGTACTCACTCCACTGATGTCTAAGGGTGATCTCAAGCATGTGCTGCTCAATGAAAATGAAGTAAGAGCTCATAATGATCTTATATACGCTCCAAATATTTACCACACACTTGAGAGTTTCGGCTTCCGGCTCTAAGATTTATCTTCTCTCTCCTAACCAACCATCGCCTTGTTTTCTCTGGTACAGCAATGTGAGAATGTGAGACAAGCAAGCACTGTATGAAATAGTGCCAGTTATTTGGGTAGATGTATAGACTACTGATAGAATCTAAAATTGATGTTCTATAGATACTCTATAGATACTCTATAGATACTTTCTTGATACACTACAAAGTATCAATAGAACATTCATAGAGTGCCTATAGAGTGTCTATGGTGTATATATAGAGTTCCTACAGAATAATTATATAGAATCTATGAAGTATCTTTAGATACTTCATAGAGAGTATTTATAAATACTCTGCCGAGCTTCTATAGATACTCTCTGTAGAGTATCTATAGATACTCTATGTTCAGTATTGCAGCTAACCATCAAGTCAACAGTGTTTACAAAGGTTGTAGAATGTAATAAATCATTACTGTCTGTACATAAGCTTACTTGCAGCCATTTTATTAGTAACGAACAATGTCGCAGGTAAAGCTTTTTAGTCATACCTGTTATACAAGTAGGTAAACCAATACTGCTTGTAACACCAAACTGAGGCTAATCTCATTGGTCCAGTTTTGTATGACAAGCAATATTATTTGTATACCTGTTTCATTGCGATGTCGTTCGTTTATCTTCAGGAATTTACAATTGGCGATCTCATACACCTAGGACTTCAGGCTGCTGCGGGCATGGCCTATCTCTCAAACAAAAAGTTTGTGCATAGAGATCTAGCAGCGAGAAATTGTATGGTGAATGATGAGTATGTGATAAAGATCGCGGACTTTGGCATGTCACATGACATCTACCAGGAAGATTACTACAGAGTGCAGGATCAAACCAAACCCCTTCCAGTTAAATGGATGTCAATTGAGAGTCTCCGTTCTGGCAAATACACAGTCCAGTCTGATGTGGTAAGTACAGTATGTCTGTGAACTGTTCCATTACATATACCATCAATGGACAAGCAGCAAATCATGCTGATTACTCATATTACCTTAGATAGCATAGCTATTTATTTGTTATAAGATAAGAAATTACAGGAGACAACAACTCTCTGGATTCTTTACTTCCATCTCAGTGCTAACAACTCTAGTAAAAGCCTGCAGACCTGTCATGTATCTACAACTGACGTACTACTGAATGCTTAAAGGTTGACTTGCAACAAAATTCACATTACAGTTATTTGGTATCAAAAGATTCACCATGTCTTACTCTGTTGTGTTGTAGGTGCAAAATATGTGGAAAGGTGATTACAAGCTCTTAAAAGCTCAAAAACAAAAAGCAGCTGTAGATTGGAATCTCTTTATTTCTCTGACGTAGCCACGAAATTTGGTTATTGTCTTGTCACGTATGTTCTCACGTGAATTGAAAGGCCAATAAAAAGCTCAATATAAAACTTTTCAGAACACTAGTTTATGACAAACACTTCAGGTTTTACTGAAGACCCCGTATCAAATATAGATGCTCGCTACTTTACAGTTTTGTTTTGGCTTGATCTAATCGTCAAGTCGTAATCTGATCATGTGACCCAATACTTCGCAAATAATTTTTGCAGCACTTTTCGATTATCACAGATAACCAACAGGCTCGTCTTGATTATCACACAATGATATGTACTCCTTCCAGCTAAGGCTAAAAAATTAAACAAATTTTTACAGTAAGTTATAAGATATCACTGCTAAAAGTGACAGCATTACGATGACGATAAAACAGACGCGTAAGAACAATAGACATAGTTTTATTGAATGCGTTAAGTATATTTGTGAAAATATTTCGACGAATAAGGTTGCAAGAAAGTGTAAACAGAAACCATCTCTCACAACTACATCACATTTGAGCCGTTTTGGAAAGGGAATCCAAACTACGGCGGTCTCGTGTGGCTGCGACTTTCTGTTCGTTTTTGAGCTTTTAAGAGCTTGTAATCACCTTTCCACATATTTTGCACCTACAACACAACAGAGTAAGACATGGTGAATCTTTTCATATCAAATAACTGTAATGTGAACTTTGTTGCAAGTCAACCTTTAAGTATGTACAGAAAGTTGACTCTATTGTTTATCCAATGCAGTTTTCATCTCGCACCAATCCTCCAACTACCTAAATGTATATAGCTTTATTTGTTGCTTCTGGGTTATGATAATCGGTGTTATACCTTCTATACAGTGGTCTTATGGTGTGCTACTCTGGGAGCTGATGACGAGAGGGGGTAGTCCATACCCTGGTATTAACAACTATGAAATCAAAGGTTACCTCAACATGGGCCACAGACTTGCCCGTCCTGAAGTTTGTCCTGAGCAGATGTGAGCATTTACCCACTGTTTCTGTAACTTATCTTAGTCTTTTGAGTTGAGTGTTAACCTGTCACAAAGCAGAATATTGTGGAATGGAGTTAAACTACACTTTTTACAATATGGTAAAGAGTTGCCTGCACCTGCATTAAAGTGTAGTTTAGCATCTTTCAATCATATAATGAAATCTAAATTTTTTTGTAGTTCTGGGGCTGTATATCTCGACTAGCAAGTTCTCAAGTTTTAACAACAAATCATTTGTTCAATTATATGAACTTTTGAACAACTGTTAGGCAGTTAGCCATAGGTCTGTGTCACATGACATCGAGATGAAAGAAGGTTGACATTAGCTTCATAATGTTTAGAACAAATAAATCTACAAGTTATTAACTTCTGATCCTTTTACATCAAAACAATGTTGAACCAGCACGTTTTTTCTCAAAGGCTGTTTAAGTGAAAGGTACTCATAATGAATTATTCAACGACATTCTTTATAAGTAAGTAAGAGTTTAGGCCTCTTGTTCAGTGCCCAACATTGAACCAAATGGCTAACCACAGGCTATATATTTACACGCAACGATTCATAGCTACGACTAATCTAAAGCATATTTTATCAATCCCTTCTTTTTATTATAAATAAATGTGGTTGCCATTACTTTTTAAAACTAAAATTAACTTATAGAATACCCCCAAATATTTTGGACAAAACCGTTTTTGTGTAAATTTTTTTACACTACTGGCATACAACTGATGTTCATGACTGCTTTTTTAATCTCATCTATATACATAAATCTCAGTGTTTTCATTTTTCTGTTGATTTGCCTCTTTGTGTGTCCAGTTATAGCTATAAAGTTTTAGCAACAAAAAATTCATTTTGCTCAGGCTTTAACTTGTCACCTCCAGTTTTAGAAGCGAGCAAGCTTACCCATTAATCCACACAGGCTAATTGCAACACATTCGATTAATCGTACTCATACTCATAACATCGGTTAAAATTCACATAACGACGTGCTGTATGCGTAATGTCACTCAAGCTGGCTTCAAAGCTTACGGCTCTTATTATAGTAAATGTAGCAATATACTAGCTCACGTTACTCAAATTAGTCAATTTGCTAATTTGAGAAAACTTAGCCAATGGTAGCTACATTACCTGCCACTGTTTAGAAGCTGTTTTTTATTGCTTGTGCAACGCCG
Source organism: Watersipora subatra (assembly GCF_963576615.1). Lineage (NCBI taxonomy): Eukaryota > Metazoa > Bryozoa > Gymnolaemata > Cheilostomatida > Watersiporidae > Watersipora > Watersipora subatra. The sequence continues at coordinate 12,905,718 of NC_088711.1, read as the reverse complement.
GACATTTAACTAATATAGATATAAAATGGTTTAAGTGTACCATAAGTGGTTATTAGGGAATTACTTTATACTTTGTGCTAACAGCTTGTTACTGTACACTGTTAACACATACATTTTATATGTATATGTTATTAGCAGCCAAGTCTGATTATGAATAGACTGAACAACCACCGGTGTATTATATACACATAATTATTACATCTGATTAGACAATAGCAATTATTAAAATAAATAAACATCACCTCATTTATTAACTATTCTATCCCTAAGATATAATAATTACTTATTATTAATTATTATAATAATAATTAACTATTAGGTATATCCTAGAAATATAATAATTAATAAACGGAGTGGTGTTTATTTATAACAACAATTAATATTCTACTATTATTATCATTATTACTATTAATATCATAGTCATTGGACATTTAAAAGTGAGCATCGCATGGACAACGTGGGAATTTATTGGATTCTTTAAGCAGTCTTGATAACCCTACGCTGACATGCGCTGCCAATGGAACACTGTCATTGGTTGCTCTGTTTAGGTATGAGCTGATGTGCGCTTGCTGGATTGTGGAACCAGAAGATCGACCAACTTTTGCTCAGATATGCAGGGCTTTGGAAAACTTCCTTAATGCCAATAGCGACTATCACCGAGAAAGCACTAGACGCCTTGAAGGCTCGACTTACTACAGCTTTCTAGAGGGAGAATCCAATCCTGCCTATGAAAATGACTTCGAGTAAGCACCTTTGTCACATGAAGCACTCCCGATAGTACCATGTTTATAGCACAATACGGTACCATAGTTCCTTGTTGACATGACTAAAAGCGGGGCTGTGGTACTTCCTTGTCCATAGCACAATACGGCAATGTATTTTTTTGTTGATGTGACTGAAACGGGCCTGTGGTATTTCCTGTTGTTCAACAATAACGCAACCAGTATATATAACCAATGAATTACTGTGTCTACAATCACACCGTTCTGAAATGTCTTGATAACCAGACACCTAAAAGCGATTTCCTCTACTTGCCAGGTCTAGGATTAAAGCACAAGTTGGTGATTACGATGTTGCAGTACCAGTAGCATCGGCTCCAAGTTCACCTCTCAAGGAAAATTACGACACGCCGGAAGAATATAACACTAATAACAACAACAAGGCTGGGTCACCAAGTCGACTCCAAGACATAAAAGTTGCTTGTGATGAAGGGTACTTGGCACCTATCAAGTCTCCTGAACTGATGAGTGACACTCAAGGATTCAAGTTCCCAAAAGTTATCACCGCAACACGCGAATGGGATTTATCTGCCACCCCTCGCTCTAAAAATGACTGCGTCGAGCTGCAAGAAATGAGAAAGAAGCTACGATCAGTTGCACCTGAATCAAGAATCAATGAATATACTACTTGAATAGCTTAGTTGGAGCTGTCCTGTTCATGTTGTTATGATTTTTTTGCTTGCGCACTTGATCGACTTGCGTAGATATTTTTACTATATTGACTTATGCTTCATGCTATTTTTACCAATTTTTGAAGTTTTACACATGTATATTTTTAGAACTACAATCAATTATATACCTGTTGTGCACTCCCCTAGATTGATTCTTATTTATATACCGTAAAATATTCTAACTGCTCGTCATTATATTTTTATGAGTTTCTGATTTTAGATACAAACTAACATAACCGCATACTGCTGTAACTTCTATAATGATAAGTTTTACTGTAATTGCTAAGATTGAGGTAACACACAAGAAGGGAGAAATGAGAAAGAAAGAAGACAAATATAATGACTAGATACATTTTAACAAAGTTGCAAGTAGCCAGTTTTGAGAATCTGTGCATTTTCATATTTTTTAGAAAGCTAAGCCTTCATTAAATACAGTATAATATCTATTATCAACCGAGCAAACAGCCAAATCACTGTATAGTAATAATGACTGAAACAACTAGCGGATAAAATGGTGGCTCTCCAACAAGCAGCTCGTGTGCAGCAGAGTGCTCTCAATAGCACTCACTGACAAGTATTTATAATGATTCTTGATATTATGATTATGAACTACCGGTAATTGATAATGTGAGCCAAGAGGAGAAACGTTTACAGTCACAGCCTAAGCTTGGCAATTTACGGTGAATATAAAATGAACTACCATAACTGTAGAAGCGCACAACTCCGAACTTCTATGAGCTGATTTGAAATACACATACATGTGCTCTGCTGCACTAACTGAGAGTTGTTGGCTAATAGAATGAAGTTGAAATAATTGCAGAGTTTATTCTGCAGTTACTATCATTCATGGTCCCTTCAAATATAACTCTATGCTGCAGTGAGGCTGCTTTATCTATGAATCAAATTTAAAATGTATAAAGAGTAGCAGTAAAAGAATATAGTATTAATGCTGCCAGATCTCGTATGTGAGGCAGCAAGAAGCAATACTATGCAATGCTTTGTGATGCACAATTTTTGACACACATTGCACAAACCTAAATTAGCCTATAGACTTGATTATTAAACTCCCACAGGCAGTATTATATACTAATTATGATCTCACTTATTACGACAGCATAAATGCTCTGCTACAATTCCATCACACGGACATGTTGCTCTCTACAAAAAAACTTGAATACTGAGAATATTATTAAATCACAGCAACTTTATTTATTCAGTAAGCTGCCCAGAATAAAAAAAAGAGGGGGAGGGCGAGAGAAGATTTATGATAGCTACCCAATCTACATACATTTTAATGCAAAGCATAAAAAACTCTACCACAACTAGTTTATTCAGAGCTCAGGTACTGCTCATATTTACTTGGGGTCAAGTGACCTACTCCAATACTTGTACGTGAGTTGAGCGTTGGAATTTTATCAAGGGACAGTTCCATATAAAACAACATAGTCACTTACATTGACAGCTCACAGATGCGAGTTAAGTGTGTTAATTACCGAAATACTAAAACTGTCCTCCTGCACACCTTCTACAGATTATGTATTGCACAAGGAATGACAAGTCTGTTAAATTTTTCACAGTAATTTATCAATTTATCAATTTAACAATTAATCAAATGTTGTTAGCCTCGAATCTTTAGTTTTTGTTAGCTTACTTCATATCACTCATTGAACTATATTGGTTATGCAGACCGTATACTATATTGGTTATGTAGACCGTATACTATATTGGTTATGCAGACCGTATACTATGATGGTACAATAAAAGGTTACCTACGCGTATACTGCGACTCATATGCAAGCATGATAATTATCATTGTACTTAGTCTAGAATGCCCTGATTCATGCCAACGGCTTTAGTGATTCGGTAGAAAGTAAAATTTGCTTACTTTGTAATAATGAACAGGCAACGAATTGATACTTTTCTTACTACAGTATGGATGAAAATATTCTTGATTATGTAATAACTTGTGGGAAGATCTAGCATAGAATTGTAACACAGATGCGCTTAGTTGTTACACATAATATGTCAAACAATCAGAAACAAAGTTATAGGCCATGGGCCAAGGCAGTTTATCTTGCATTTCCGTTGGCACCCTTTTTCAATGGCAATTTGTGCAGTGATTTAGACTAATTTTGGTATGGAGAATTCAAAACTGAAGAGTTGCGCAGCTGCCATTCCCACTTCTATGAGAAATTTGATAAAAATGATATTTTAGGATTTATCTCCTCTGTAAATAAGATTCTTTCCATAGAAGCATCAGATTTGCAACTTTTATCATAATTATTTGGCAGTGATTTGGAATGCCAGTAGTAAAGTCAAAATTAATTTTTTATCTATTTTCGAACATTACATATCATACGATTGTTACCCGCACATGTAATCTATATACATGTATATACATATATGTACATGTGTATATAATTGTATGGTTTAATAGCGTTATTTTACAAATAGCTAATAGCTTTATTTTACAGTTTTATCTATTAGCTCAGCTTTGGATTTTTATAGATATTTTGTAGCTAATTTTTTTTCTGTATCTGTCAAAATGCTTTAGAGATTTTTAATAATTAAGCAACAAAGAGCTCTGAAGTTTGACTTCATTACCAATTATCCAATCAACTACATTTATTATATGATTGAGTGTAACAATATTTAATACAGTTACGCTCAAGTTACAGTTAGATTTACGCTTGCAAAAGCTTGCAACATTTCGAACAGCCTAAGTTTTGTTGCAAAAGCATTGGTCACATAATTTTGCTAGAACCGTTCCTTTGCATTGGTGAAATTTATAAACAATCTATTACGGCATAGATGAGGACCAATGAGATGTCAGAAAAATTATTCAGACAGGTAAATGATCCGAGGAGTAGCTGCCGGGTAGCAGCCAAGCAAGACTAATACTGAAATGATGATGTTTTTTTCTTTATTTCTCTAAAGTATAGAATAAGATATACTCCAATGATTGACTGCACATCCAGACTCTAGAGTCAATTGCCAACCCCAACCGAGAATTTTTGTCCCAACATTGACCTACATACCACCAAATGTTATAGTCTTCGAGAACTTCTCTGTTTTGTATGTCGACCATTGAACGATTGTTCGTAGCTCTTTTTTTCTTATAAAGCTGTTTACCTCGTCCAATGAAGAGAAGAATACTGCCGATATTTTTTCACAATATCTCCCATCGAAATTTCCTGGAATCTTGCATCAAAACGCAACTGTTTCGGTTTAATTATAAGCGGTCTAAACGTCATCTATGCCGAAATGGATTGTTTATAAGTTTCAGCCTTCGCATTGGTTCCCAAACTACGATGCCAAACAAAATTACTCAACCATATAAGATTTGGGTTGGAATAGCATTTGAGGAAATAGTAACTTTATGGTTTTGATTTAGTCGGAGGGGGGGGGGGGGGGGGGGGGCAAGTAAACCGCGCCTTGACTGAATCTAACTAAAGCATCGGTTTTTGCAAATTGATCTAGAGCCGATGTAATAGTACATCAGTTTATTAATTCCATTATGTGGAACCAGGCTACGCTAAAATTTTGAGCGCGACTGAGGATCCGTGCGTCAACGAATATTAAGACCCTGCTCACAGTTGAGGGTGAAGTTTTAAAAGGTTTAGAGGGTATTGCGAATATCTCTTTTAACGCTTTGCCCAGCTATTCTATGGATATATTAGCCGTCTATGTAAATTTCCAACGTAAGTTTTTTGGTAATAAGTATTCTGATGACCCTTTCAACTTTGCTGTTCTCGGAATGTACTAATATAAACTGCAAAACCCCAATGGTACTTATTAGTGCATACACAAAGCGATGCCAGGATGCATGCCATTTTGAAATCACACCGGTGTCCTAGCCATCGTGCACATTGGATATTTGGCTTTAATCATGAGCAATCATCTCAAGACCTTATAAAATATTTTAATTTGCTTTCTATGTAAATGTTTTTTTTTAAACTAGATAAATCCTTTCGTGGTTGAAGGTTGTGTGGACTCTCAACGACAACTGTTCTCTAAGACGTTTATATTTTCAAAAACATATGTGGAAAACAAAAACTTAATGTGATGACATACCGCACAACTACATATAGGCCTACATCAAGCAGAAGACGCAAGTATAGCTAGTTTTTATTTTTATGCAAGCTACAAAGGTGGTATGATATAAATCAAAAAAGGAGTACAACTGCGTTAAGTCATTTTGTTAGTATGATCAGATTAGTATGATTTTCAATTATACATTGCAGACTCTAAGTCATTGAAAATGCAAACAATTAAATTTCACTAGTAAATATTTCTTTATAACACAAAATTGACTTTTTGTAACAATTATCAATGCTCTACCTAAAAGGGATTTAAGCTGACTGGAAAGACTGATTATTGATTGTGGCAAGTTGAATATGTAGTGGATTTTCAATTGCATTATCTACTCACTTGTTCCTGTAACACTCGATGCAAATAAAAATGCTTACTTAGCTTTCTTGAGGACAGCTTGCTAAGTGAAGAATTTATGCGATATACAATATATACTGTTGTATTAGGACTTACCACATCAGGTCTGAGATAAGAAGTGCCCGGAGGTCTCTAGTTTCATCCGGCTCGGCTCGTTAGTTTTGAGATTCTTACAGAACGTCCTTGACATTTACAACTAGGATAAAACCTGTCTTGGCCTTGACATAACCTAAACTTTAGCCTTGACCTTTAGTCCAATCACTCGGGTAGAATTATCCAGCATGCCCCCTCCCTTAGAGGACAGGGGAAACAGTTTGTAGGTGATAGGTTATCAGAAGTGATTATTGCGGAAGCAGTTATTACAAGTATAGCATTAACACACAAGCTGAATCAAGCATAAACAAGGAAGGAAACTGAAATAATATTGCTAAATCAAGAGTGTTTCAAGAGAAATCAGCGAAGGTAGCATTAGCTGAAATTATGTCAAGATTAATATCGAGGAGCAACCAAAATATTGGTATTAAAGGTTGACTTGCAACAAAGTTCACATTACAGTTATTTGGTATCAAAAGATTCACCATGTCTTACTCTGTTGTGTTGAAAGTGCCAAATATGTGGAAATGTGATTACAAGCTCTTAAAAGCTCAAAAACGAAAAGCCGCCGTAGATTGGAATCTCTTTATTTCGATGATGTAACCACGAAATTTGGTTATCGTCTTGTTACGTATGTTCTCACGTGAGTTGAAAGGCCAATAAAAAGCTCAATATAAAACATATCGTAGTACTAGTTTATGACAAACACTTCGGGTTTTACCGAAAACCCCGTATCAAATATAGATGCTCGCTACTTTACAGTTTTGTTTCGGCATTATTCAATCATCAAGTCGTAGTCTGATCATGTGACCCAATACTTCGCAAATAATTTTTGCAGCACTAATCGATTATCACAAGTGACCAACAGGCTCGTCATGATTATCAGACAATGATATGTACTCCTTCGAGAAAAAATTAAATGAATTTTTACGGTAAGTTATAAGATATCACTGCTAAAAGCGACAGCATTACAATGACGATAATACAGACGCGTAAGAACAATAGACATAGTTTTATTGAATGCGTGAAGTATATTTGTGAAAATATTTCGACGAATATGGTTGCAAAAAAGTGTAAACAGAAACCATCTCTCACAACTACATCACATTTGAGCCGTTTTGGAAAGGGAATCCAAACTACGGCGGTCTCATGTGGCTGTGATTTTCTGTTCATTTTTGAGCATTTAAGAGCTTGTAATCACCTTTCCACATATTTTGTACCTACAACACAACAGAGTAAAACATGGTGAATCTTTTGATATCAAATAACTGTAATGGGAATTTTGTTGCAAGTCAACCTTTAAAATTAGCACAGGCATACATACCTATTAACCAGCTTGAACCATAACTGTCACGTACAACATTTATTGTATTTTCTAAGTAAATCAGACACACTGATTCCGATTTTGTACTCAAAATAAAGATTGGTCCACTAACTTTCAGACTATTGAAGGCTTTTTACAGCGTTTTAATATCGGTCTCGAAAACAACACAATCGGCATAACAAGCTCCGCCCATAAATATGTGACGAAACTTAACTTTTTCAGGAACGGAAGTTAGGGATGTTTAATCCTATTTAGAATAATAGATATGGGTGTCTTAAAACCCGTTATTAACTAAATTCAGCCTGTAAAATAATCTCAGTCTTTTATGAAAGATATTTAAACTATTTAAAGTTGCTCGCAGCTTGTTATATGATGTTTAAATGGGCTGAATGCCGAGAAAAATGAGCTCAAAAAGCGCGATTTTATCACAAGCTAGTGTTGTTATCGCGCTTTTTGAGCTCATTTTTAAATATGCAGTGTTAAATAACTTATTTACCTTTTAGAAAAAACTGAAATTAGTTTTAAGACTGAAGTTAGATAATAATGGATTTTAAAACATCCATCTCTATTATTCTCAATCGGTCTAAACATTCCTAAATTCCGTTCCTAAAAGGCTAGGTTACGTCACATATTTATGGGTGGAGCTTGTTGTGCCGATTGTGTTGTTTTCGAGACCGATATTAAAACTCTGTAAAAAAGCCTTCATTACTCTGAAAGTTAGTGGACCAATCTTTATTTTGAGTACAAAATCGGAATCAGCATGTCTGATTTACCTAGTCAATACGATAAAAGTTGTATGTGACAGTTATGGTTTAAATATTCATGAATAAGCTGCGTTTAAGTATATATACATGTAGCTGACTTCAAGGCTTCCATATTATATTATTATTAATTGTCCTTCTCACTAGCTTATATTTCAACATTAGTCGTTACAGTCTCAAGAAGCAATTCCTCGTCAACGTCAGAGGCAGTAACCTCGTGCAACTCACCCTCTTCCTCACCTTTTTCTAACCTGGCCTCAGCCTTGCCATCATTTGCTTCGGCTAAAGCCTCAGCACCACTTGTCTCAGCCGAAGCTTCAGCACCACTTGCCTCAGCCAAAGCCTCAGCACCAGAAACAGCGTTGGCCTCAGCTACAATAACTTTTGGCAACGTAACAGGTGGCAATGTACTGTTCTGAGGGAAACAAGGGTTGCGCTGTGCGCACCCTCCCTGGGACCTCTAAAACCTTCCACAAACAAGGCTGCAGGCGTACGTGATCTCCGGAATTGGGTCCTCACGTGAAGCAACTCATTAACATATTTTTGAATAGCTTGTGACAACTGAAACTCATAGTCATAATTCTGTTCTTCCTCCTGAAAAGCCTGCATATCTCTCTCTCATACCGCCGCTTGGCTTCCTCTTTACATCTCACAAACTAACTTTTTCTCCTTATAAATCTTCTCACCAGGTGGTCCATTAGGATGTGTTGGCTTACTAGTATTAGCTACGGCTGCTGCGTAGCCTTTAACCTTAGCATCAGGTTCATTACTACTGGGAACTTTAATTTTTCTTTTACCACTGGACCATATGGCCCCCTTTAATCACATTCAGCGACCTCATGGCCTAATTTGTGACAAAAGCCACATTTTTGCACCTTGCAGTCTCGGTCTGACAAAATGACCAAAAGCTTGGCACCTGTTACAAGTAAACCCAGGGCATTCGCTAGCTACATGATCACAGTTACAACTGCAGATCATACAGTATAGTTTACCATTTTTACCCAAAACTCGAGCGGCATTTTCACCATCACTCTTCCTAGTACCCTTACTACAATCTCCAGACTTTCCACCACCAGGGCCATCACCCTCTGACGTACCTGGATCAGCCATAGAAGCCAGTCAGATCAGGGTTCAGATTTTGTTTTATTTTCTTTGATAATCTATAACAGAAGCAGTTATGAGTAAACCATATTAAAATACCTGTAAGGCTGAACCCTGCCACTTCTTGTAGTGGTAACAGATGTTTCATTCGGCTCAACTGCAGATGCGGCATCCAGCTCGGCTGCTGGGCCCACTTCACCACTGTCATTAGGCAGGTGATCAGACACTATTGGACATTCAGTGCCTACTAGACTGCTACCAAGACCATTATGTAAAAACCTATTAAACTCATTTTCATGTAGCAAAAACAAGTGTTTTCTGTTTCTTCGGAGTTTTGTCTCCTATCCTCACCCAGTAACTGTCTGGTAAAGGATCCTTGCGGACCATGGCGCCCCCAGCCCCGGCATCAGATGGTGACGACCCAAACTTTATCATTGACCTTCAATTCAGGCATCTCTGAAACTCGAAAATTATTCATCATCAATAAGACGAACCCTTGTATCAAAATTTCATCAACAAATTGAACCATCGTTTTGTAGAGTCGTTAAAGTATAATAACGATACAAAACACATACAAACCTACTTAAATATGTTACCAAGTCTTTGTAAACTGTCATTATTATCTTAAAACTAACCCATCTGATCGGATTATACACAAATAGACAGATTAATTTGGATGAAAATCGTCACAAAACGCTTGAAAAGCTTGGTTAAATAAAAGTTAAGACCGAAAATTGAAACGCCGAGCGACAGAGAATGGAACGATAAAGTCGTGCGCATTTCACGAAAAAATAACGTGCACATTTCACCAGTCTAATATAGCATTGTCGAAGGTTTCTGTAATTAACGTAGGAGGACTGAAATCGTTTTATTTTTGCCGATTTCAAAGTAACTGACATTTTAGACTCTTGAGTACTTCGGTATTCTAACTGATGTTCAACGCAGTATAAGTAAAGGAAATGATGATGATATTTTTTTCTAACGATTCTTAAGAGATTTTAACATTATACTTATGAGATTATAAAAACTATGACGTTTTTAAATGTAAACAAAATTGTGTATTGGTTTTATATTATTACTATATTAATAATATTGGTTATTCTAATAATATCAGTGCATTTTACTTCTAATATTGGCCAATATTGCATTTCTCCTATTGCAGGGGGAGAGATATAAACATATAATCTTTTCCTTTCATTATTGCTATTTGTTGTATATAATAACACCCACACCCAGTACATTACAGCTACCATTGCAGTTATCCTATTGCACTACAGTGCCAGTTGACTGCTAATATTGCATTTCTCAACCATCAGTACCCTTTCTTTTTTCCAATATCTCTTTGGTCGTGGGCTGTATGACAGTGGAATTTCTAGTTATTAGTTAATCAGTATCATATGTAATAGAGGTATAAAATCATCTGGGATGTTGCTGGTTATATTGTAGCTTGTATATATCACTGTTTATATTGAAACAATCCATTTTCTCACAATAAAAATCCTTAGTGACCTGTGAATTGATAGCCTTGAGCAGAGCGTAAAATTACAGACTACTTGTGTGGCAGAATTGCTAATGGCTTAATGACAAATTGTAATTTACCACAAGAGTTATTTGTGATATTACAACTTATTAGGGTTGTCACATCTTCAATCGCTATATATTTTTAATTACATTAAAGTATAATTCCCGCGTATGAAATGTTTATCAAATGTTTTTAAAGAGTTACCATTTTGAGTTTTAGCTCACTAGAGTTGCTGTTGCTAAAAATACGGCTGTTCTATAAGTGTGCATCAGTTCCTTGCAACAGTGGCGTTTGAGGGGAAGGCCTAGTCTCAAGTGACACTCACCCTTGCAACAGTGGCCTTTGAGGGGAGGGCCTAGTCTCAAGTGACACTCACCCTTGCAACAGTGGCCTTTGAGGGGAGGGCCTAGTCTCAAGTGACACTCACCCTTGCAACAGTGGCCTTTGAGGGGAGGGCCTAGTCTCAAGTGACACTCACCCTTGCAACAGTGGCCTCTGAGGGGAGGGCCTAGTCTTAAGTGACACTCACCCTTGCAACAGTGGCCTCTGAGGGGAGGGCCTAGTCTTAAGTGACACTCACCCTTGCAACAGTGGCCTCTGAGGGGAGGGCCTAGTCTCAAGTAACACTCACCAATATGATAATTTCCCACTAACAACTGTTTTGTATATTCAGTCATTGCATTTAATCATTAATTGAAACCTAAAATAATGTTGATTTTATATATATTTATTATAAAATTGCTTGACCTTTGAACTAATGCATTTGAAGGTGCTCTGAAGGTGTGTTTACACTGAAATGTAAAATGCTGAAAATTTGAGACGTTAGAGTTTATGGTGATGCGAGTGTCATACACCATCAGTGTGAACAGCAAAACTCTGCGTTAGTGGCTTGAGTGGCGGTTTATGGTGTGAACACATGAAATGGAACCGTATCTGTTTTTTTTAGAATGTAACTAGAAGTATTAATAGCAACTCCAGTAGAGAATTGTTTGCTTCATTTCCGTATATGCTTATTTATTTTAAATCAAATACTTATTACATACAACATGAATGATGACCAACAACATCATTTTAGGGCATCGGTTTACGCGAATATCAACCTCTTGGCTATTATTGACTGATGTGTAAGCCTTAAATTAAATGCACTAATACTAAATGCGAAACGATCGTCTACATTGCAGAGTGAAAAATTGTCGCTAACCGCTCAGCGTCTAACCACGAAACATAAACGCTACACATACATGCATTATTTATCAATGCAAGAAGTTAAATTTCTATAGCAAGCATATTTTTCTGATACATCAGGAGGGTAGTTACTGTATTTTACTTTACCACACTCGTTAAAACGTGCAATGCTTCAATTTGCAGTATTTCATTGACGATGTCCAGCATATTGGATCAATGCGAGAGACTGTTTAACACTCGAGATCTCTATGAAGTTTTTCAACAACCCAAAACTACCTCCAAGGAGAAACGTAAGAGCATATACATTCTCTTTAACTGGAATCACCCTCTAATGTTTGTTGAGAAGAATCATTTTCATTTGCTTCTCAGGTTTTCATGTTAATTAAGGAGTATGTGAGCTCATCAGGAGACTCGCTATATTACAGTGATGTCTTGCTACTTCCTGGTTCAGTTTTCATGACTTCAATACTTCGCAGGTTGAGAAATATTCGCTAAAAAATAAAATATGAAAGAAAATTAAGTAGAAATAAGAAAACTAAAATACATAAAGCTCTCTCATATTCTGGTGCAGTAAGATCCCTCTGTGAGCATCACAGTGATAGCAGTCATCACAGTTCGCTGTTTTCTTGTTACTCCGTTTTGTGAAATGTAAAAGTGCTTGCGGCACCTTCATCATACCTCTTAAATGACCTTGACCCTAAAAATCGTCTAACATACCTATGCAAAAGAGTAAAAAGGCATATGATAAATAAACTTTATTAGATATGGATATTAAGTTAATATTTTGAGAAAGCTAATGATCAGGTTTAAGGTGCTTTACTGTTAATTGTGACTCATATCATAGTGATTATTTTTGGGCCAACTTCAAATAACCCTTTGATATATTTGGTTTTAAGCCAATAACTGGTAATAACGATTTTGCGCTATGTAATGTATTTAACATTCCTTGTTTTGTATATTCAATATTGACAACCATTTTTTATAGTCATCCAAACCATTTCTAGTACAATGGAAATTGACCTTTATGTACACTTTTGCTATTAACGCACATTTGGAAATTGGAAATATTTTTGTTCTTGCTTCCCACTGTATTATGCACTCATCTACCAACAATGGTTTGGATAGCAATATGGATAGATAACCAAATAATGTTGCAGTCATCATAGAATTATTGGATTCATCACAAGAAGCTGAAACACGATCAAAAACATCTATGATTGCCTTAAAATGCAAATTTTGTAAAATACAACATAAAGTTTGAGCAAAATATTTGAAGCTACATCTGGAGTAAGTTCCTACATATGACGTTTCTATTATGCGGATTTTCCTTGTTCGCAAAGACTGCCGATTTACCACAGCAAATGAGGAATTACCGTAATACAATTGACGACTTGCACACATTGTAGTTCACTTATTCTCCTTATTCTCCTGTGTTGTTTTAGTGAAAAAAGCATACTATAAAATCTCTCTCAAAGTACATCCAGATAAAGCCAAGGCAAAGGATCGACCACAGGCAACAGAAAAATTTCAGCTACTCTCTAAACTCCATCAATTGCTGAGTGACAAAAGAGTGCGGGATATCTATGATGAAACAGGTGATAAAATAGCTAGTAGCTGTTCTAGTAGAAAGGTATTAGCTTGAACAGAGAAGAGACTGCAAAATATAATTGGAGTTTCAACAGCTAGTTAATGTTAGAGAAATGGTCTGTAGTTAGAGATGCAGCATATTAACTTTTATGAGCGTCTTTAACAACTCGCATATTTTACGTTTATATCGATGCAGTCCAACATGAATTATATAATAAAACTTCTCTAAAAAGTTTGTTTAGCCTCGTTTTTAGGTTCCGCCTTACATTAAAGACTGGTACGTGTTAGTTTGTTTATAGCTTTCTATAGCTCTAAAGGTGTAAACACACTAGGTGATTTTATCGCGAGCGTCATGAGGAAGGCGGAGATATCGCTAGCGTGTGCATAAACACACTTGAGCGATTCACTAGCAAGCGATATAATGGGCACGCCCACAAACTGCCAATAAAATTCCGTATCATTAGTTTCTTCGGAGTTGTTAATAAATTTAGGGTCAGTCAATATGGCGCCATCTAGGCGACAATGTAAACAACTTACGCATTTGTTATTAAACCTATCTCACTTTCATGGATTGTACACTGCCTACACTACAAGGATACATAAGAAAAAACGATTGTTGCATTTTTAACTGTAATATTTTTTACTATTTTTATACATATTTTATTTTGTAGTGGTTTTTTATATTTAGGCCTAATGTATTAAATATTTACCGTTCTCAAGATGGTCAACCTGCGCAACGATTGACTCCAAATGTTGGTTTTCAACTTGGATTTTTTGTTTGTTATGGTGCACAAGACTGGGAGTGCTATTATAAAATTTATGAACAATCCAGTGTTTGTTCTGAAGATGTTTCAATATTAACAAAATAGCAAATTGTCGCTGCTGTACGTTGGTGAACACCGATAAGAAATAATTACCCGCCATAAAATTGCATTCTGGTAAAATCCAACCAATCGAAATGCATCTCGCTAGCGATAAAGTTGTGCAGAGAAAGTCTAACGTTATCGCTGTGGATGAGCACGCTGGGTGAATTCTAGCGCAGATTAGCGCCACGCAGCCCGATATCGCTCTAAATATCGCCTAGTGTGTTTATACCTTTAGATATTGGTACTTGGGCTACAATGAATATGAAGATAAAACCAGGGCTGAAATATGTGACGCAAATGTGCAGCCTGTGCCAGTTGTTGTCGGGTTACACTTTTGAAATTGTGAAAAAGCAAACGATTATTTTTGTTTATTATAATTTTATAGTGGTATGAGTTCAGTCTTATACATGTTTATTTATATTTGTAACAAGGAATAAGTTAACTAGAAGAACCTTTCTAAGTTCATTCTATGACACATACAATGGAGTTGCCTCCGACTGCACTATCGTAATGGATGGTTTCAGAATGTTCTCATCTTAGATGGAGCATATCGTTATTTTTAATGATTGTTTGATTAGTGTATGTTCAGTTGCAGTAGGGCTGCCTCCTCTGTGAGAGATTATTACACTTAATGTTAATCATAGGTGTAACGATATTAAGTTAATATTTTGAGAAAGCTAATGATCAGGTTTAAGGTGCTTTACTGTTAATTGTGACTCATATCATAGTGATTATTTTTGGGCCAACTTCAAATAACCCTTTGATATATTTGGTTTTAAGCCAATAACTGGTAATAACGATTTTGCGCTATGTAATGTATTTAACATTCCTTGTTTTGTATATTCAATATTGACAACCATTTTTTATAGTCATCCAAACCATTTCTAGTACAATGGAAATTGACCTTTGTGTACACTTTTGCTATTAACGCACATTTGGAAACTGGAAATATTTTTGTTCTTGCTTCCCACTGTATTATGCACTCATCTACCAACAATGGTTTGGATAGCAATATGGATAGATAACCAAATAATGTTGCAATGTCATCATAGAATCATTGGATTCATCACAAGAAGCTGAAACACGATCAAAAACATCTATGATTGCCTTAAATTGCAAATTTTGTAAAATACAACAAAGTTTGAGCAAAATATTTGAAGCTACATCTGGAGTAAGTTCCTACATATGACGTCAAAGTTTTCAAAAGAAATATGTGCAGAAACGATAAGGGTGAAAGTAAAGGGACTGAATGTGACAGTAAGGGTGAAGTGGGTGAAAGTAAAGGGGCTGAATGTGACAAATAAAAAATAGAGTGTTTAAAGATGCAAAGTATAAGTAAGATACAAGTTATTTTAAAGTTGGTTTAATACCTACACTATAAGTTAGGTTAAATTATCACCATCTCTGTCTCCTTCGCTGCCAAGACTACTCCTCGGCTCGGTTGTTTTGAAGCCGCAGTGACAATAAAACCTCATTTTTACGCATTATAGTTTTATTAATTTAAATATTTTGTATTTATTTTATTTGTCCATTGATACATATTTATAATTTAAACTTATTAAGTAATTATTGTAGATGTTTGGAATATGAAACAAATGAATATTAATCACAGGGCGTTTTTGTGGCGATAATTGATTCAGGATTTGATAGGCTGAACATATGTATCCGATTTGAGAATGAATTCAATTTGTTAGTAGATTTTTAGATGTATATCAGTTTTCAATTTATGGAGGAATCCTTAGCATATCCATGATGTTAGACCTTCAGGGGTAGCAGTAATCATATGTCGATTTTTTACTAATTCACAGTTTAGTTTGATTGCTAAGATAACAATTCTTCACAATACTCACCGACAAATCAAAATGAAGAATATATTGAATCGTAAATGTTATAATAATCCACCAATTTGGATAATAGTTCTAAAGGTGAATGTCTTGGTTTGTTGCACACTCCGGTGTGCAAAAAGAGAACACTTTTTATACGTGCTAGAGAAGGTAGTCATCATATGATGTCTCATTGTTTCAGTTTGAAGTAGCAAAAGATGAATTGCCATATTGAAATATATTTTACTTTTAAGGTGAGATCTGTGAGGTTTTCTTGCTGAGTGTCTAGCATCTTTAAAATTATCAAGTTCCATAGTTGTAACTTGTAGGAGAAATTGATGAGGAAGATGACTTTGGCCTGGCCGAAGGTAAAGAGTGGATGGATTACTGGCGAGAGATGTTTCCTATTGTCACTGTCGATGACATCAGCAACTTTGAAGCTACTTATAAAGGTGAGATTTGAATTTTTTGTATTACAAGTATTGTTTTTAGCTGGAGTTTGATGAAGTGTTACCTATTTCAAACACGCTAACAACTGCTGTATTTCTTGCAATCCTCTGGTTACACCTCGGTGTGACGACAGTAGTTTTAAAACTTCATACAGTCATAAAATTTTCATAATTTAAGTTGTGTCAAAATTGTTTTTAGATTTGTCTGCCCTCTATGTGATGGCACATTAATATTACGTGATACTTCATACTTTTCATAAGCATACAATTGAAATTAGACATGGTTAAATTTGACACATCGTCACTTTTCATATTTCTAGTTCCGCTAAAAACTGAAGAATTCATATGTACGTTTTTGTAATTGTGATGAAGATTAATAAAACAAAATTAAAAGTAGCCAATCTTTAAGGCCTGATTCACATTTGTATGATCAGTCCATGGCTTTTTTATTTTCTCTCAGCCATTCGGTCTCTGCTAGCCATTAGCAATGTAATACATAAGTGCTGAGAGCAAATACGCTATTATTGAAAAATGGCTCTAGTTTATTACTGTGATTGTATGCGCGTAAAACCATCCTTTCTTATTAGTTATAATTTTTGCTGTTTAAAGTGTCATTGCTCAGAGGGCTGTTATAACTTGACCAATGTTGTGAAATTCTTGTTTGACACCATCGAGAGCAAAAGTCTTTGTTAAACATATAGGAATTAAAAGTAAAGCATTTTTAAGGATGTCACCACAGAGTTGATGAGCTATATGACAAATGTAAAAATACAATAAAAGCTGTGATACCGCAGCATCGCCGATCGAAATGTGCAGTTTGATGTTGGTAATCAGTTACGTCGATTATGAAATGCGCTCCACTCAACTCTAGCCTGCTTAAATCTATTATATTAAACCTCTGTGAAATACACAAATGTTTTATTTTAGATGCCATACATTAGATCTCAACCGAAATAAAACTAGTATTTCCTTAGATCTGGCTTAGTACGTTACAACCATTTCATGCTGCTATATATGCATAACAGTGTATACTGGAACAGAAATACCAATATACTGGAATACATGTATACTGTAACAGAGATACTTTCAAGTAATTACGAAAGAATGCTGAAATGTCTTATTTCTATGGATAGTGATATCAACAAAGCTAATGCTCGTATTTATGAGAAATATCTACTTGTAGACTTACTCTTACTAATCTTAGAACGGGAATGTGTGAGTACATGTTTGTCTATGTCACCTAGCAACCGGTTTGTGCATAAAATAAGTACCAGCTTTGTTTTTATCTGTAAGTTTCTATGGAATGACATCTACATGTAAGGAGCTTCCGACTGACTGTTCTCTCGTATTGCTGCTGTTTTATGATCCATCGCATGTTGTATGATATCTACATCACCGCTACTAAAGCACTTGCCGCACGACACGCTACATAAAAGCATTGACCCTTCCTGCTGCTTCTATTCAGGATCAGAAGAGGAATTGGCTGATCTGAAGGCCGCATACATATCAAGCAAAGGTGACATGCAGCACATAATAGATAGTGTCATGTGTGCTTCTGTGAAGGATGAAGAGAGGTTCCAGGAGATGCTCCGACCTTTGATCGAGTCTCAAGAGCTGCCAAAGTATAAAAAGTTTTGCAATGAGACTGTCGCCAATAAGAAAAAACGACAGTCCAAGGTCTATTGTTGCTGACAGCTCTGATGTTTTTGTTGATTTATTGTTGTAGTTTATTCGTGTACAAATGTATCTATATTTCACGAATTGTTTGTATTACCGCTCCGCATAATCCGTCATTTAAATAATGTACTGAAATGACTACTTGATTATACAGCTAGGTTGTTTCAGACCCAATGCTTGAATCGTTATTCTTATGCAGGCCAAGAAGGAGGCCAAGGAGGCTGAGAAAGCTGCAAAAGAATTGAATGGAGGTTCTTTGGCTGGATACAATGACTTGGCTGTGGCTATGCAACGTAATAAGGAGAGAAGAGGTGGACTCCTTACATATCTTGAAGAGAAATATGGAAACATTGAAGATGATGATTCGAAAGTCTTGGAAAGCAAGCCAAGCACATCAAAAAAACGAAATATAGCTCAAGGTAGCAAATCGACAAACTCTAGTTCAAAAGCGAAACGACAAAAGAAGGTATAAAATACGTATAATTCTGTCAATTTATTAGAACTTTTAAGTAGCTGTGCCATCATGTTTATCTGTACTTATTATTATTAAATTAACTCTTAGCAATTGTGTTCAAGTTGATATTAATTACAATACAAGGAAACTTGAAAAAAAAACAAACAGTCACTTATGTTTGAAGCATTGGAAGCACAAGATATGTCAGCTGATTTTTTTCCCACTTATTTAATATTAATTTTAGCAAAAGAAAACATTTTCACAACTAAGACAGTAATAAGGAGTTGTTTTTTCTCTTAGATGAAGGGCAACTCAAAACAAGCTTGCTTCTTTGCTTTTACCGATTTAGATCTTTTATATTTATCAACTAGCAGTGTGAACACCCAAGACGATATTAAACTGGCAATAGAAGTGCTAAAATAATTGTTTCATTGTTGTTTATCACTCATTTTTGTAGCAATCATAAAATTTTTGTAGTTTTTAGATTCGATCAAGGTTTTTGTGTTTGCTTCCATTCACAAAACCAGGGTTGTAAACTTTGCCGGAAAAAACAGTTTTTACCAGGACAGCAGGACAAACCGGTAAAAATGGAGCAAAACTGGAAACAATTATTTCAGGGGCTAACATACTACCTATAAAGTGGTTGTATTGTGAGTTTGTGATGTAGGTGTACATTATATTGTTATAGAAATAGAGGAGATATTATATTTATAATTAATATATTGAAGTATGTCCTACAACAATGACATCAAAGGGAGTCTGAGTTAAAATAGAAATCTAGCTTGATGGTTTTGAGAGAGAGACTTGTGAGACTCTCAACATAATTCATTGTAATTGGTTTCCTTTACATTAGATAATCCTCTTGAACACTCATCTAAAACCATCAGTGTCTGTCTGTCCATTGTCACAGTTTTGAGACCTTTTGAAGTTTGCTGGTAAATTTAACTTCAATTTAACTCGGTCGAATATATCTCAGCAGATGTTTGACAAGCAATTCATTGCTCAGGTATCTAGAGATGTGTGGTGGAAAACTATACCGAGGAGGGTTGACAGCTTGCACCAGTTGGGTGACTTGGGTCTTTCGCTGAATGATTTGCCTGCTTCTTCAGCGGCCGTAGAACAAATTTTTAGTGGGTTCAGTTTGATCCAAACCAAGTTACGCAATAGGCTCTTAATAGAGCAAACTGGCTGTATGTTATAGCAACCTCAGAAACATCAAGCTTGATAATGAGCAGATAGAAGACCTGCTATGACTGTCAATTTTTAAATCTATGTAAAAGTAAATAGCCATCTTTGTTGGTTTGAGTCATTCTCGAGTCATTCATGATTGAGTCATTCAATCATACACATACATGTAACATATCCGCATACATGTAACACATCCGAGTCTGTCATTAGTTTTTGCTATCCTTATGCCTGTCTTTGTCTTAAACATGTATCTTTAGCTCGTTTGATACTTATGCTTTCCTCATCCTACACTTGTATTTAATGCAAAATATGTTATATCCGTAAAAATTATTATAATGTATACATATATGATATGTACCCATTTACTGCAAGGAATGCTTGCACTACTCAACAACTAACAACTATTACAAAGCGATCAAAACATGTTATATAGAGCTGTAATACCAGAAGTACTTGTAAAGGTAATGTTATTAATTGCTAAGGGAAGACAATGGCTTTACATGTAAATTCAAGTTCCATTACATGGTGTTTGCAGAAACTTGAAAAAATTCAGATTGGTAGTTGTGTGTATTATACATGTATGTTCAATTGTACAGTCAAGAATATATTATTAGATCAACACCACAAAAATAAATTGTGCTACAACGCACATTGTCCAAAGATATTACATGCATATAGATGCATATAGATACACATAAATGCACCAACAAGAAAGCGTAAATAACTTGCCCATGTAACCCAAAAGTAAACACAAGTGGTCTTAAGTGGTAAAATCCTACAGCACATATTTCTATCAAGCTATATACTTGTTGCATTCTAGCTATGATGACTTATGAAAACATTCCCTTAAATGACGCAAATGCTTGCAAAAATTTGACACTCTTGTATATGACTAGCCAAGAATAGCAAGTTTTATAAAAATAGGATTTTTAAAAAGCAGTTAGTAGATAAATTGAAAAGGCAGTACAATGGATAGCGAGCAGAGGCCACTGAGCAATTAATGCACAAAGATCCCTGCAGTGTAGTTTATCTATATGTAGAAGCAAGAAATAATCTTAATATTAAGACCAGTCACTCACTTTGCATTCCTTTAAAAATGTCGATGAGTGTCTTTAATCCCAGTAGATAACCTAGATCAGGACCAGTATGGATGTATTGGCTGTTTTCATCCGGATATGACTCATATGTTGTGTGAGCAAAGTCTATAGCCTTAACCTTCACTAGAGAAACATCTTCAGGTGATTGGAAATCGCCTTCATAGATAATTAGTAGGGAACATGAATAGAACCTGAAGGTATCTTGCTGAGAGAGACAATCGTGAAAGCGCTTCAATCTGTCATAGATGGGTGAAACTAATTCTTGCCGGAACACTTTCCCATCATGCAAAAATTGCACAATCTTCCTTTTGAATTCGTCTACCGAGAGTTTTAGACCTTCATACTTGTCTAATGTTTCGAACTTTCCATTCGAGGCATCGTATTTCTGCAACAAAAAGAGAATGCGTTATAGTTGACACAACCATAAAATTAGGAGATCACTCAACCCTATTTCATGAGTCATGTAAAGCATGGGCATAAAAGGTTAGGACATAGTAGGGAAAGTTATCATTAAAGAATAGTGCTCAGATACAGCTGTTATAAAAGAACTTGTGCACTAAAACAATAGGAATGGTGCCTTTCCAAAATTATAAGTGATGAATTAAAACTATCATGGATGAATAGATTATTTTTACCCAGCAAGTATTGTTTAACTGAATCATAGGCTTTTGGCATGTTATCATTGTATTTCCTTGCTTCCAAGATGTTGTTTATTCATCGCAGATATATTTCTGCAACTGGCACTCATACACTCTAGCTTATCACCATCGTGAATCAAAAGTAGATTTATGAACTAATCTACATATATATTTCTCAAAGTATGTTTTATGTCTGTATGTCTGTCTGCATTCCGGCTATAGCTATTATTAGAATAGCCTAGCTGGGCAACAATGCTGAGGCAATGTCAATGCCTACCGGCATTTGAAGCTTACTAACTAGGTTTGTGGAATTTTCCATTGGCAATGTGCCAGGTCACTTGGCAATGGCCTATCACTTGCTGGAGACTTTCCTGCCAGCAAGTGGTAAGCAAATCTCATCACTTCTCATTGTTTATAAGCTGATTTTTAATACCCAGGCAACGCCGGGTGGCACAGCTAGTATGTATTAATAATATGCTGCAGAGCACATAATCATGTTACATGTTTGTAAATCCATTCTGATTGTTTATTACAATCAATTTACAGTGTCGGCAACTTATTTTGAGGGCATTTGTAAGTAAGAATGTGGGGTACATGTAATTAGTTTGCTTGCGTTGTAGGTTTAAAACCAAAATGTTAATGGCTATCATTTTCAGATCGAAATCTGCTATTTTTAAGTCATTGAAAAGTAATTATTTCCAATTAGCAGGGAAATAATCGAAAGGATCGAAAGGATCCTCATCGAAAGGATTTAGTCTGAGTGTGTGATTTCATGAATTAAAGAAAGAGTGACAAAGGTCCTGGCTTCTAATGATGGTAATGAAATGTATATATCCCTATTTAAAGTATGTACAGTAGATTTAAATTAAAATGAGAGCATACATGCACATTTTGTATCGGGAAATTCACATCGCACACTGCTGGTTAGTGTTTTTTGTTTTCCTTACTAATGTAAAAAGTTTTGTTAAAAGCAGTTAGTCAGCAAGGAAACATGAAATTTCACCCACACGAGTTTTTATCTAGATATTCTTACTCTTTTTAGCTTACCACTCCCATAAAAAGTGGGGTTTATGGCTCGCATCCATCAACCTGCCCACCTACTCAGAATCCATAAGAACCTTGATCTGCTCATGATATTTTAGGACTCTGAATCTTTGAGTTTGCATTGAAAGTATCATTGTTAGGATACACAGGAAAGGTCTGTCTTTATCATTTTAAAGTTAACCTGCGCCAGCCACTTTTTAGAGCCTAATGTCTTCAAGTACAGTCATACCTCCACATACGAGTGTTCCAACATATGAGAAATTCGAGAAAAATTCCACTCTAATTTTCGCCTTATTTGACAGCTGCAAACTTTTCCTACGTATCTGCGCTGCTTCGTCGATGCCATTGGTTTACAGTGCACATAGTCGACGATATATGCCAAAAGGAAAACGCCGAGATACGGCGATATAGTATGACCCAGCCTTTAGTGTACATGTACACAAATGAAGCCTACTGAAAACAAAGATACAGTGAGATAGAAGGCATTACTGCATATACTAGACACTAGCACAAGCAACTCTAGTGCACCAGCTGTTGTTCTTGCAAGATCATTCGCCCACTTCAAGGGGTTTTACTCTCATCCATGAGGACATTTAATGTGTCGCATACCTGGGTTATTGATTGCAGTTAAGGGTTGAGTGTACTACAATAGGCCATACTTTTTTAATAATGCATTGAAAATCGCGAACAAACTTTGTAAGGTAAAATACAGATTGGAGCTATTAGAGAGAGCTCATCTACTCGATAGAAAAGACCGCAAAAATATGATTGGATTCAACCATTTTATTTTAGCCAGTGTGCCAAGAAATATAAGCTATATGGCCTCCACACTCTATGTAGGAGGTCAGGTCAGTGCTAAAAATATAAAAAAGATTGTGGCAGGCAACTAGGCTTTTGAACCTACCTATTCTGTTATATGAACAGCTCAGTATTGCAGAAATTAATAGAGCTAAAAGTATCACAAATTTAATGAAGCAGACAAAAATGTCCTTGCAGACTGCAGAACGTTACAAACCTTGTAAAATCGTAAAACCACTAAGATGACCAGTGGAGAACAGGTACTTTGAAAAGAGCTAATAGTAAAAGCTAAACAATGAGCTAGCTATAGTTCTCCTAAACAATAAAATATGAGGCATGCTCAGTATGACATGCTGTGACCTATTTTGCTCGCTCAGATTTAAATGACACAACATGGGTCTGGAAGGAGGATAGATGTTATGTAGAATGTTCAATTTTGCGAGACTGTCTAAGCTGGTAAAAAGTGTTTCCCACTAGTGCCAGATAGCAATTATTGTGCACTTGTAGCGTGTGATAAGATTTGAGTCAAGAAAGAGGCACATCTCATACTGTTTTAGCTGCCAGTAGATGAGATAATAGACTAGACTCTAAAATATTTCGTGCAGTCTCTCGATGGAGGATAAACTTAATGAGCGGAATCTCTTATTACGACAGATTATGAAGGTATTCAGAGACGCACCACACTCTGTCACAGGGGTGACTGCCAATCTCATGCCTGCTCAATTGCAAAGCGCTCCTGCCCAGATTCGAGTGTCTCGTCTCATCAACAATTACCAGAGCGGTACTTGTGATGTTGAGACAATCAAAACATTAGAAACCTCTAAACACATGGCAAGTTGATGCTGATGACAAACAAAAAGGTAAGAAGGAGCACACATTGAAGTTGCTGATTTATTTACCCGTACGTACTTTAAAAGAAGTCTATCCGAATCACACCTATCTTTCTGAGAATTGTGGCCAGCGATGGATTCAACACGGCAAGTGAACTGAAGATTTACACTACCAGTACTGTCCACACAGGTTAAGCTCTGGCCACAATAAAGCCAAGCCAGCGACCCAACATGCAAGGATGAACTGGGAAGAAAAGTTGTGCCTCATCACAACAACAAAATGATTATATAGAGAATTGTCTGACTTGAACCAAATATCTCTATATCAGCCACCTTTGGTTGAAATGAATGAAGATCCCAGTGACTGTAGATGAGACTTCATCGGTCAAATCTTTTGCAAAGGGTGTAAACTGGTATAAAAGCACAGATGCAGATGAAGTAAAATCATATAACACTAAGCAGCTACCTCGATGGTTTTTATAGCAATTGCATCGATAGACTAGTTGTACAAGAGGCAGGAGATACGTATGAGACATGCATGAATGCAAGTGACAGCGTGTGTCATCTGGCATAAAGCTAGCCACTTTACAGCATCTGGGCACTAATTATCCAAACTAACAGTTTATTAACTTGTGTGCAATTTCTTGAAGAATGCGCATGTTTACACATTACTTGGAGCAGTAAATGCAAGCTGCCAATGTCATCAATGTTCAATTGTTTCTAGATATCCAGGATGCAACAACGAATGGCTTTACACTTGCTGTGAGATACACCAAATCAAAAAAATCTAACAGTCTTTAAATGAAAGTTTTGACTGGCAGAATCAACCCCCACCTCTAAAAGGAAGAGTTGTTTCCTGGCAATTTAGCATATGAGCGTATTAGCCTTGGCTAGGTTGGAACTATAATTGTCAGATTCAGATATATTCCTTGCAATGGTTAATGTCTTTTTGTTTTCTGCTCGGGATTCTTTCGATGTAATAAACAGAGCAATATACAGCAGGAAAACAGAGCAATATATGCGTTAATGGGAACTTCAGTTTGCTAATAGTCTGATACACTGTTACAGGATCTAAAAACTAATAATTCATGCTGACATTGTATTGATTTATCATGACATGAGGTCTTTCACTACGATACCAGGAAAGTTGGGCAAATTTTACAATTGTACTGTTTTTTGTATTTCCAGAATGCTTCCACAGATTATTTGGATTTTTATTTGGTCCTGTTAATCCAATTGTATCCATGGATACATTAAACTAGAAATTCCCCTGTCATACAGCCCACGACCTGATAATGGAATAAGTGATAATGGAAAAAAGAAAGGGTAGTGCTGGTTGTTGAAAAAGTAGTTGTCAGCAGGAATTGACAGAGCATAGTGGAAATGAGAGTTGTTCGAAGTGATATAAAATAAATTTGAGAAGGCACGACTTCAAAAAGGAAATTCTCGTAATCTAGGAATTTGACAGGGGAACTTGTTGGCCCGTATAACATAGTTGTATTTGAGCATTGTATGTAATAAAATGTTTCTCATTACATCCAGCACCTGTGAGCTGTGATATGTTGTTGTCAAGTCTGCCTAGAAAATTGTTGCGCAGTTATTGAAAATCAGGACAATCTAAAGATTGAAAATGAGGAATGTGATGAAGGGGGGGGGGGGGGGGCAGCATTGGGAGGATCAATATTGTTTTGTGCAATATTTTCATGGTCAATGATGTCCATAAAATCATGATCATCATCTGGAAACAAAGGGGCTACCAAGTCCATGTCATTTACATCGCCTACAACATCTACTAAAGAATTTTCTGAATCAGATGAGTTGCTGTTATTAATTTGAGTAGCGTGTTGTTGAACATTAGCATTTGATGTTGATAGTTGCTGTGAGGACCTTCTATTTATCCTCCTATTGAGCTGTAATAATTGAAAGACACGTGGACGGCCACTGCGTCGGCCACGACGTGGTGTTCTGGGAAGTTGTATGTCCATGGTAGTTGTCAAGTTGTTTTGAAATTAAATTCAAAAAATCAATTATGCCAAACAAAAGGTTGTAAAAAATTCCCACCTAATCTACTACTATCTCAAACCTATGTTTTACAACAATAAAATGAATATTAATTAAAGCTGTAGGCCTAACCTACTGTAATGTATGTAGTTTAACAACAGCAATAAGGAAACATGTTTATTATATTTCTGAAATGCAATATTAGAAGTAAAATGGCAAGCTGCTGTGTAATATACACAGTTTGAAAGCTGGTTGTGTTGAATTTTGAATGGTTTTGATAGCGATCTAGCAGAAAGCAAGTATGAGCGTTCACACATCTGTAAGTTTTCTGCAAACTGGAGCAAAATAAAAAAATGTTTTCGTCATAAATGGGCGTTGTAGTTCGGCCCTAGCTTGTAAATAAGATGTAAAGAATTTTGGCTAACGTTTTAAATAATTTAATGAAACCATCGGTAATTGGGAAAAAACATTGGCTGATAGACTGTGTACCACAATTTCGTACCGGTAAATCGGTCTACGCCTCAAACGGTCTATGTTTATTACAGAAACCTTCGGACAAATAAATTCGAATAATTATTCTTATGATAATTTTATAAAATTAAATAGTTATTCTTATAATTAAATATTTTTGCAAGATATTAAAAACGAAAAAATATTAGAAACCTTCAGTAATTAGACAATGCTATAGACTGGTGAAATGAGCACGTTTTTCTCGTGAAATGCACCCTTAATAGTTCTACTATCTGTCGCACGGGTTTATTGGCGTATCGTTGGCCGGTCTTAATTTTGATTAAAAAAGCTTGTCAAGTTTTTTGTTGCGAATTTCGGCCAAATTAATCTGTTTATTTGTGTATAATCCGATCAGATGGGTAAGTTTTAGGATATTGTCGACAATTTTCAAGGACTTGGTAACATATTTAAATAGGTTCATGTTTCAAATAAGTTCAAATATTTCAATAGGTTTATATGTGTTTTGTATCGTTATTATACTTAAACGACTCCATTGAAAAATGGTTAAATTTGTTGATGAGATTTCGGTACAAGGGTTTGCGACGGTGTTGATGAATAATTTTCATGAATTGTGTGCACATGCACTTATCATAAATCTCTCGAACAATCGCTCCGCTCGTGTTTGATCGTGGGACAACTGACCAAACCTCTACTGCAAGTGAACAAAACACGAATCAAAGAAAGCTCCCATTAAAGATGGAGATTTCTTTAAGAAACATGACTGAATGCAACTTATAATCTACTAGCTTGTAGTAAAGGTTAGTAATTTTCAAACATGACGACAATACACAATGAACAGGATGAACATAGCATACAAGAATAAAAACAAATAGTTCAATAAATAACAGAAACAAATACAACACCAACAACTACATGTAGTACTAAAACAAATAAAACCAACTAGGCACGATTGAATAAGATAGAGACCAAGAATGATCGCAACACTCACTTATTTCAGTATTTCTTGCTTGAACTAGCACTCAGAGAAAGAGCCCCCACATACAGCTACTATTCACAAAAACTACATTGCAAAGGG
Source organism: Watersipora subatra (assembly GCF_963576615.1). Lineage (NCBI taxonomy): Eukaryota > Metazoa > Bryozoa > Gymnolaemata > Cheilostomatida > Watersiporidae > Watersipora > Watersipora subatra. The sequence continues at coordinate 12,877,835 of NC_088711.1, read as the reverse complement.
TGTTTGAAATAAAACGATAACTGCATCTAAAAATTAAAACATGTATGTGAATAAAGTTAGTAAAATATTAGACGAAAAGGAAGAAACCACCAGTTACAAAATGCGAGGAACAATGCTATGAAATTTCTAAATGGAGCAGCAGCCAATTAATTATTTAAGACCCAAAGATTTACATTTGATGACAAGAGCAACAACATATATTCTTAGTGGTTAGTATTATCCACATGTTTCAATAACAAATGAGAAATTATTCTATAGAAAGCAAAAATATTTGAATAGTTCAATAATTAAAAAGTTTGATAACCAGGAATTTGGAAAGAGATTTCACAACGCTGCCGGATTTTCTTGAATCTTCCCAACAGCAATACTGGTGAAGTCCGGTTCTGCCTCCAATGCCAAAGCTGAAATTACCAGTGCATAAAGATATAATATTGGGCGCAGATCTATGCGCACATTGGAAAGTTGCAATGTGTAAATGAGCAATGTCAAATACAGGTAGTGAGTAGCTTCAATCATTACAGCCGTCGCATGGACTTACATTGTGATATTGCAATTTGAAAAAAGCTGCTAGATTGTTGAACCAGACTTCATTCTAGAACCTCTGCTTGCCAAACTCTCGGATCTGGTCGTATAGATCTCTTTGCCTTTTTAAACCAATCAGGCGGTATGAAGGCAATGAAAAGGTAGCTAAGAAGTACATGCAGCTCTCGCTATGTTGATTAACTGGGATTCTTTTAGCCTTCAAGGTAAACTCTACAAATGATGCGGCTATCTGCCAGAAACTGAAGTTAAGGGTATGTCAGCATAATTAGCAGCCTCTTAAAATACTCTAATACTGGCCACTCATACACAATTACCTCCACAGGCCATTGTGAGTCATTGGCCAATAACTGCTGCTTTGTTAGTTGTAGCAGTCTGTTACAATCTGTAAAAAAACTATCACCAATCCTGGTCCATTATTAATTAAATTAAAACATCTAGTTTTAAAGCTACAGCCAAAGCCAATATCAGTAGAACTATCTGCACTTACCTTAGACGCTACACTGTCACTCTTCAGGTCTCTTCATGAAACTGCAGGCTGAATGGCATATTCAACTTATTAAAATCCTGTTCTAACAACTTCACTAAAATTTAAATCTAAATCAGTGTTGCCATCGTCACTCTCAGTAGAAAAATTAGCAAAAAATCCGAGCAAGTCGTCAGCCGTAAAATTTCGGTGAGCCGCCATACTGCAAAATTGCTGTGGTTTCAAATGCTGAATTGCAATACTTAAGAGTGTTCTGATTGGGTCAAAAACATGCCAATCTTAAATGGCACTTGATCAAAATGCCCACGCTTCAGCTACCGCTCTTTAACTAATTTACTACAAGAAAGATTTTACTAAAAGAAAAAGACATGCCCGGACTTCCCAAAATGCTATAAATATATGTATATGTCAAAAACTTAACCAAACTTATAGCACACACAGCGATAAACAAACACCTTCATTTATAAGCTAAAATAGTGAATGTTATGTCGATTAAAAATAAATTTTTTATGCAAAAACTTTCTTATTACCTGCGAAACGTCAGGCATTCATCTAGTTGATTAATAGAGCATGAATTTGAATTATTAGTGTCTAGATGTCATAAAAATTTTTACAATGGGGTATAGGGCCAAAAACCCAAACTCGTGCATACTAAGGAAAAATAAAAAAGCTTAGTGGCAAGTGTATGAGATAATAAATTGAGCAGCTAAAGTCATTGGATTTTGGAAATAAATCAAGAAAGCAGCGAAGCCACACATTGTGCAATGTGAAATTGGTTCACCCATTTTGTCAAGTCTACCAACTTCACTTACACTATTCCCATCCCAATATTGCAGCGATGTTGGGTTTATTGCCCATTCCTTAATCTGTCGAATAGGCATCGGTCAGCTGGTCGCTTGCCTGTGTACATAGTGCAGTATTTCAAACAGATTTTTATAAGTTAGTTGGTCATGCTGAGAATTGGCATCCATAGTGTCCTTATGCTCAGAATGGTTACCATGATTACGATGGTTGCCACGCTCACATGTGTCATAAGAATAACATAATCAATTGTTCATATTCAGAACTCCCAAATACCTCTGCAGCAAATATTTTAGTTGTCTTTTAAAATAGCACTGTCAATTTTAAAACAAAACTTGATATAAGATTATAGTTTACATGGAGTGAAGTAGTCAGTTTGCTTTGTCTATTACCAAATTTTAAAATAGAGACTGAGGTAGACAGCTATGGTTGACAATTTCTTTAATCAAGTAAAACTTAATACAGAATATTCTAGTTTTCTTGGGTACCCTATCTGGAGCTCCATCATGGCATCACGTGCATGCCTGATCACGCACCCACAAGCTATGCCGAGCTCACCATGCAGCAAAAATTGAGTTTCAACTTGGAGCAGCATGCAAAACTGCCTGAAGCAAACTTGTCAAATAAAATCACTACCTCCAAATAGTAAATATTACTGTTTACAATATTTCCCGGCTACAGTAAGTACATACAATATACATATGATGTACACTGCTGAAAATAGGCAATAGAGATTCAACAACCGACCTGCATGCCATGCACTCGTACCCCTAGCTCAGTACTTGTAGATGATTTACACTTCAGTTTCTTACTCTCCTTCTTCGCATCAGGATCATCATCTCCGTGTGTCCGTGTGCCCATTTTCAAATCTAGCACTGATGGTTGTTTGAATGGGGACACCAAATTCTCGAGCAAAATGAACCCTAAATGAATATGCCAACTCTAAAACATGCAAGAATATATTGAACACGAGTGATCTATAGCGGTATAGTGATCTCTTCATATTTTCAGCATATAGGTGAATTTTAAATAATATTTTTTCTGATTAAAATTTCATATGTCACTCCCAATCAGACACAACAAAGCAATCTAAAGATGATAGAGCAGTACTGTATTCATTAAGGTACATAGATTGCAACCAGTTGATAACCCATTGCTATAATAAAACTCTTCGTCTGTAACTTATTCAAACTCAACTGTTATATTCTGTCAAGTTTTTTATTATGAGCCATTTCTATGACCAATTTTTTGCAGAGCTGTGTGCAAATTGGTAGCGATTCAAATATTCAACTATTTGAAACAAATCCCCTTTGTATTGATTCTAATCAGGTTTCACTTGATTTGACTAGGATAAATGCAAAAGTGACTTGAGATTTGATTTGAAACAAACAAATGATTAGGATTTAATGAGCAAATCTAATTACCGAAGAAACTTTTTTGGAGAAACATCAGTTTTCTAGCAAGATCAATTTTTCAAAACTGTTGTTTTTGAAATGTAATGGCAATAAGTTATAATATAAGAATTTGAGATATTTTCTCCGTGCAAACGACTATAATTTTTTTCAGTTTTGTGATTAAAAAAATGTCAAGGGCATTTAATTTCAATCAAATCAGTTTGTAATTGATTTGATTTCAAATTACAAAAAGTGATTTGGATACATCCCTGATCATTTGTAATGCCTACCCAAATACAAGAAACTAAGCGTTCTCTCACTAGTGTAGGCATATAAGCTGCATATAAGCAGTGAGCAGTAACTATGTGTAAAATATGTTTTGCATGACTAGGTGAAGGCCTACTGTTGTTCACGCCAGGTGACTTGAAATGCAGCGTCAGCCCTTTATTAAGCCTTCGACCGGTTTCGAGCTTGGTGCCTGGCTTGTCATAGCGGTCGAGACGGCCTTCGTTCATTTCTATAGATCCACTCCTCCTCAATCGAATTCTGTCAGAAGTTAAAAACCTTACTGGCATTTTACTCACTAAGACTTTAGGCAGACCCTTGAATAGCCTTTGTGACAAACATAAACCCTGAATGTAAAGACAACTCTAAGTGGTAAGCAAGACCCAATTAAAGTAAATTTTTTATAATAGACTGTCACATGCCTTGTCAAGTACAAAAAAAACATTAAATCTGCCCTTGATTGAACTTAAAAAGTGTGCCTGCTCAGCTAGACCTTTAATACATAACACGGAGCCTGTGAATGCAGTTAGCTAAATATTTATGCAAGATCTACATCAAGGGACCAACAGCTAATGAACTAGGTATTTACTGATGATATTATTTCAGGTTCTCATACAGCTTGGAGACTTACATGAAAGAGTAACGTCTACATGTGGTATAAATAAGAGAAATCTTAACATTGCAAATCCTAAAATGTAAGCATTTGTTCAATAGAATATGAGAGTATAACTCCAATGTTTCACCAAAAACATATTTTTGTGAATCCCCGGCTGCACTTGTAATAAAACAATCAACCGACGAATTTGAGTAATTTACCTGGTAAGCTAGTAACTTAAGCTGGTCTAAATCTTTACTATAATACTAGCCGTGAAGCCAGCTTGACGTTACACGTTAGGGCTAATAGTATTTTTACAAGTCCTGCATAAATATGTGTCATATTATATCATAGAATGGCATAGTGTATTGGATTAGCTAGCTGGTTTGCAGTCCTGGAAGTTCATAGGTCATTTCTACTGCTAAGCACATTTTTTATTCCTAAAACTTTATCGCTATACCTGGACAGACGACAGACAGACAACCACTAAGATTTATATATATATATATACATGTAGCCTATATATATTATATATAAAGTCATATCTAAAATTATTACTTCCTTAGCAGAAGAAGCTTTTTTTGGCTCTATTAGTAAAGCAAGGAAAAGATGCCAAGCTAAGGATTTACAAACTCTTAAGAACATACCATCAGCTAGCACAGGTGAAATCATTCTCGTTTAAAATTATAACTCATTTATATTATACAACTCAAGCTACAGCGCTGTTGGCATGCGAACGAGTTTCTCAGCTTTGAGATTTCAAATAGAATTACAGGATTAAGTGTAACTGCCTTAACATGATGACACAAAAAACCATTAAAAGAATTTTTTGAATGGCGTTTAAATAGGTTTTCAAGAGTAACCCTTCAACAATATGTATTGCAAAAATCCTTGAGACATCTTATATCTGTAACACTTGGGATTTTTTATGTATTCCTACTGATCTGTGCAACAACATATAAGGGTAACATGACCTAAGAAAATTATCTGCAACATAAGTGGCTACTTGCAAACTCGAACATGTTTGGCATACAAGGGATAACCTAGTGACCTCCTGCGTGTTAGGCAATGCAGTGATTAATGGTGATTAGCTGGACAGCGTATGCTAGTCTAAGAGCGTTGTTGGGTCCACTGATGGCATTGATCTATATTGGAGCAGTCCTTGAAATGCCGTAATGTGAGAACAAAACTTCTGAAGTGCTCCATGGAAGCGCCATCAACTAAAGAGCACCTGAACATGGCTCCACGGATGGTTCATCGCATGTGAGAAAAGAATAGTGCATGGCCATGGCCTTTAGTTCATAAGTAAACCTTTTGCGGTCAACATACAGACAAAGACCTCTTTCCAATGGGCAAACTCATTCAGCTACACATACAATTTGTTCCAGGTTATTGGTAACGTCATATGCCTAAGCTAACGAGAAGATGACTACACTGATTACACTGAATGATACACTACCAAGAGTTGAAATACAAAACTGAATAACTCAACACAGACCTACTCAATAAACTAAAAAAAAAGTATATTTTCTTTTCGAATACATAGGCAACAGTCGAATATAAAATAACTGTCAGACATACATGGATAAGGTCCTAAAAATTCCCCCGCTAATCAACATTTTATTTACGTGCAGCAGAAATTAGTACAACTGTGCAAAACCGAAGTTCATTACATTCACCGTGTGAGTAGTTTTATTATCATGAGCATGGACAACTCTTGTCATTCACATGGGATGTCTTCAGTAAGTTTTCCTTAATTTTGTCGATAAAAGAATGATTTCAACGAGACTCCAATTCATGACATTCAGATTGGTAGACTGATACTCTAGCACCTGCACCAAGTATTTCTGAATAATTGTGCAGCTACTTATTCTCTTTGCTTTATCGACACACTTGACTCTCACGGCACACTAGACTGCCAGGGTAATAGTATATATAATAGATATACCCCTATATGTCGTTTTCTCTCCCAAGTGTGACAAGAGAGAAAGTGATATTTTCAAGGCTAGCTACGGGACTCTCGTCATTCGAATCGCATTTGAGAGTTTGCATGGACTTAGCGCTTTACATTATATGGAATTTCTTACGTAAGATGTAGTGAAGACTTTTAAGTAGAATTTATGTTATAAGAGCTGTGCCTGTGCTCCCAAAAACCGTCTAACATCTTGGTGGCTGTGCAACAACTGTGACATTAGAAGATGGAACAATTAGCGCAGAGACACCTGTACACATGAGATGCATTATTAGTTTGCTATGTAGAGCAATGGTATACAACTAGCACCACTTACACCCTACTAAACACTCATTCAAGACAGAATGTCACCGCTGACTAATGCTGTCCGACTATCATTGGAGTAAGACTTACTCGTCATCATTGAGATAATCAACGTAATCAGAGAGTTCCTGGGAGTTGTCTTCATGTGCAGAAAGATTAAGAGATGATACGATATCGGCAGGGACAATTCCAAAGAACATCACAGTACCGTCGTCCTGTTCTTCAAACTGCACCGTAATACAACCTGGCCATCAGAGCAAGCAGAACTACATTTGTGATGCTACCACGAATATAACGAATATATGTGGAACCCACTATATTGTTGTTTAGCTTCTGAATTGGGTTGAAGCTACGAATACTCAATGTTGAGGAATAGAAAAGCTGTGAAGAGTTGGTAAACTTTTATGTGTCACGAAATCGATAACAAAAAGTGCTGTGTCACAAGGCATGCTGTTATAATGTAGGATACAGCTATTACTCGTGGCTGAAAAATGCTACCAAGTACAATTTTGCATTGAATTTCTCTTCTTCAAAACAGATTCTTTATGGATGTTTGCTTGCTGCAAAATAAAAGATAGATACTGTAGTAATATTTGATTTGTTAATTTTAGAAATTTGTGGTGGAGTAAGCTCAGAATATGCAACTCCTGGCATGACTGTTTTATTTTTGAATCACGCTCAAAAATACCTAATCAATCGGCGTCATGCTACTCCATTATATTTGTGCTATACAAGAGAATGTTGATAAAGCGAATTATTGTTGCTCATGCACAATGATGTATCGAATAAGGCAATTTGATCAACTAGAAACTTGCAAAAAGTAGCACTATTTTTTACATTCTGCTAACTGCTTGCCTCGGTAACTGGCAAGCATAGACAGCGCTCTATGGCTCAATGACTGTCTGTAAAGCCAGATGCACCTTCAAGTATTTAACTATGTAGATAGGTATGTGGCTAACCTTTATATTCCGCTGTAAATTCTCTCAAAGTTTCAGGAAGATAATTGTAGAAATGATGTTCCTTGGTCAGCAATGGCTTGCATATAGTACTGTTATCAAAGTTGAACATTAGTGAGGAGCCACTAACTTGATGAAGGAACGGATGCAGCCGCACCCTCAACTCTCCGGCGTCCTGTTCCTGGCTCTCCATTAGTTTCTAAGTACAAGAAAAACCAGTTCTACTGAGAATAGCGAACCACTGCATACGCATATCTGTCTCGTTGTAAAAACCTCCAATGAATTGACATCATGGCTGCATTACAAAGGTCAAATGATTGTACACTCACATTTTGTACTAACAAAACGTCATGAGATGAAACGTGTTTAGATGCTATAAAATAGCCTGTCAGTTTAATGATTTTGGCAGCCAACTTGATGAGTATTACACCACATGGCAAAACATAGTATTTACTGACCAATCCAACACACGCATACCAAACCATCACTATGGCATATATAGTTCAACGTTGTGGTGTGGCTGATAAATCAGATGGATTTCTACACAATAATACTTAAACAACTGATGATTTCTACAAGTTAAAAACCAAGAGCTAATCTTTATGTAAAAATGATTGACGAAGCCAAAGACACAAGATGGCTATCTTATACTATTAAGTATTACTACACTTTAAAGATGTGTTTGCGTCAAAAAGGTCGATTTAATGAAATCAAGACCAATAAAAGGCTAAAACATCAGCTACAATTTGATGTAATTTTTGTCTTTGTAGACCAATTCTGTCCAGAGATATATGCGTTTGAAAAAGGCCATCTTTTAAAAAGCTCACATTCCAGCGAATGCTTCGTTCGTGACATAACTAGTGATACATATGAAGAGTCCACGAGCGATAAATATAAGGTCGCTTCATTAGCCAATCATCAGCACGAAATTTTTATATATGTCGCAATAAATGTTATCACTCGTAAAACGCGTTGTCTGTGAACTCAAATTTAGGGATTTTACTCTATTAAATCGCATGGACATAGAAATTTACTAAATTAATTTACATCGTTACTTTAATGAATTACTCGATCGACACGGTTTACAGAGAAACAACAGAATTGTAAAAATTGCTGTAAAGTTACTGCGAAGGTGACTCTGAGTTTTTTGTGCATCAGGAGATTTAAGTGCTATGGAGGAAGATAGGAGAATGGAGGTATATTTATCTTTTACTTTGAGTCTCCTACTGTTGAGTTTACATTCAGATTATATTTCCCTGTTTGAGGTTATAATGTAATTTCCTGTGCGCGCGTGCGAGATACGTATGTACAGCGAGTTCTTGACGGCTTCTTTTTAATCCATAGCATCTAGCAATACAATGGCTTAGATTGATGAATATAACAAAGGTAATATTTTTAGTACTCATTAATACATGTACTAATTAAAAAAATTATAACTTTTTGCTATCACTAATCATTGTTTTATAATTTTTTATTGTTTCCCTGAGCTATATTTGCTTCAAATTTTCTGTAGCAGTTCTATCTAGTAAATTAGATTTATGATTTGAGTTTAGATGTTCACTTCTCACTTGTAGAAAGTGAAGAAAATCGATTGATCAATGCAAATCTTTAACTTCCAGAACCAAAGCTTCGAATTGTTGGCTTAGCGTACTTATGCTTTTGTTAAACATTTATTCATTTTTAAAATTACACTCGCAATCTATCTAACTCCCAATTAGAAAGCTTTCAATAGATACGCGTTAGAATGACATATCTATGAATGACATATATTTATTGCATTTTTTTTACTGATTACAGAATGTTTATGTCGTCCCACCAGCCGAAGAAGCTTTGTCAGTGTGGAAACTGCCATAAATGGAAAAGAGAGACTTGAATTTGTGCTGCATAAACCATGTTTTGTTTGAGTTTGCTGCAGTAGATGAATTTGTCTTATTGTATCGGCTGAAACTATGTGAGTGGCCACGACTTGATGGATATTTTTATTAAAAGCTTTATGCCGAGATGACAATTTTTTGCTTGCAAAAATTATATAATAAAATAATATTGTTTAAGATAATGCAAAACATGATTTGCAAAACATTGAATACATCATAGCCCCGCCCCGTTGAGACCTGTCTGTAAATCTTTTCTGATAGATAGATTTATGAAGTGCAATCCGAGCTGAATGGTTAGGCACTTTTGCATGGCTCGACCATTTGTTTAGTACTTGAATCAATTAATCAAATGTGACCTGTGAATTTTTTTCCACACATTGACACCAATAATGACTCGATAACTTTGACAGTCGACTATACAATGTACATGACATTTAGGGATGTAGTTGGTTTCCCAATTTATTCCATGGTATAGCCAGTTGGACAGTGTAGTAAATTGGATATATGGATGTCCACAGAACCAGAGAATGTGAGTTCAAATCCAGTTTGCAGCAGATTTCTCATCCTTAAAACTCTATCCCTATGGATAATCTTTTCAAAGACGCAGCTTGCTTATTTTACCTACGGTAGTAAGAAACTAGTTTTCGGTGTGGGCAATGATATACAGCCCCGCACCAAGAATAGGCAACGGGCATAATGTGGGCGGGGCTTTTGGGAGGCTGTATATCATTAGTGTGGGTAGCGACGGAACTGTGCCGATACAAATACTTTATTCTACATAGTTTGCTTGACAGAATTACCGTAGACAGGTAGAATTGGTAGTCGGTACTAAGATGTTTACACAGCATTTAGAAGAAGCTAATATGACAAGTTTTTAATTTTCCTTGTTTGAGGCCTTTGAGACATTGGTAATAATGTATCTGTAGCTGGATTTAAAATTTTACTCTAGCCAACATGAGCAAATACAAGATAAAATATATGCCAATAGAGCCGCGTAGGACTAGACTTTTATCACAATAGCCGATGTGAGTACGAGATGGAGAGAGGTTGTATCACGTGTTACATTATTTTGGGCAAGTCTGGGCATATTTTTTTGGCCTGAGCGTTTTTACCGCAATCGAATTTTTTCGATTTTATCTAATATTGAAAAAATTCTAAATAATCTTGTAGAAACTCACTTTAACATGTCTTTTTTTCTGCAGTGGTAGTAGCAACGTGACTAAGTTGCCAAAATCGGCATGACGACCTTGAAAGTATCTAAGTCAAACAGGGAGCTTAGCAGACCCAACATACAACCTCACCAGTTACTTACAACATGTAAACTTACAGTACCGATAGACCAACTTATCCATTGTATCATTAAACCAATCACAAAGAAAATAACACTATCTGTTCATCATTGGCATTTGGCAAGGAAGATGATGCCAAAAGCCAAACTTTATTACCCCATTGATTTCGACACAATGTTGTCAGAATGTATTTTTTGGCTTGGGTTTTGGCAATGCAGTAGAAGACTGCAAAGAGAGCTGGCTCGACCAAAGGCTAGAAATGTGAGGATGATGATGCGCTCCTACTCCATAGCAAAATGCTCACAAAAAAGTCAAAGTATTATTTCCGTCGAATACAGAAAGTCCATAATAAGAAAGTAACTATTGGTAGCATAGCACATTCTGACGATAAAAAAGATAAAAAAAACTTATTTTTGATAAGCTAAACTTGAAAAAATCTAGAATACCTATGTGTAATTTACACATATGCCAATCTTGACTCAACTTTTTATCGTTGCACAACTTGAGGTATAGCAATTAACTTCTCTACAAACCCAAGTGATACAGAGCTTATAATAAATATTAATGGCATAAAAAGTAAAAACAAACTAGAGCTGAAATTCAATTTTACATCAATTCATGCATCGCAAGTACTTGAAGCGAAAACTATAATATAAAAATAAGGGTGATACTTATGCTTTTTTAGCTCATAGCAGATTATATAATTTTATAACATTTGTTTAATGTTTATACACTTTATTTACTAAGCCAATAATTATTATCTACATTGCATGATAGTTGTTATAGTACTCAGCTTTAGCACAAAAATAGGACAGTTCAGATAATAAGCAAAACAAAAAGGTAAGACGGACGGAATTCTAACAATTTCGTAGAAAGTGTTTTACTCTTGTGCGAAACAAAAAAATACAAAAGATTTTTCTTAGTTATAACTCGTAAATTGCCCACATAGTAGCGATCAAGCAAACAAAATGAAACAGAATACTCTCTAAGGTAAAATGACAAAAAATTGGGTCAGAGTTGCTTCAATGTGGCCGAGTTCCTGCTCAGAAACTAAAGATTAAATGAACGACTTGCCATTGATAGGTGAATTTAAAAGAAATTGGGAAACACCTACACATACAAAATAGTGTCTCCTATCACAACTAAACGCTTAGAAAACCTCATCAATCCGCATCAACTGCCTCATTTATGGATATCAATTAGTTTGTTTACAGATCCAGCAGAGTGATTGAAGACACTGTGATGATATTGCTAAGCGTTATAAGTGAACATTTCAACAAGAATGCCAAAAACTACATACACACCCATTTATAGACTTGAGCATCACATTTAATACAATCAATCCCATCTTAGTTGAGAAAATCCGCACTAAAAGAATACATGCCAACATCATTCGATGGGTGTACAACTTATTGATCAAACATGAACAAACAGTGAGGTACAGTAGCAAACAACCCACACCAATAGCTACATCAGTAGGTGGTCCACAGAAATCTTGCGTTAGTCCAGTGACCTTCCCAATGTATGTCAAGAGCCTGTGTACTATCCAACCGAACTCTCGTAATGCAAAACACACAGATAGCACTGTAATGTAATAATGGAAAGCATCCAGAGAGACAAGACTCGAAATTTCGAACAAAGCTCGATTAAATGACATCATAGTGTGACAACGACCAACTCTTTGTAAACTCAGCCAAGACTAGGGAGCTGATATTTACCAACCTTCGACACTCTCCGATCCCCATCCTGTTAACATCAAAGGAAGCAATTTAGAACAAGTCATTGAATACAAATATCTTGAAACTATGCTAACATGCATGACATGTCTGCCAATACAACATATTAAAGTCAAAGTCAACAAATGATTATACATAACGAACAAACATACAATCGAGGTCAAGGAAAGCACAATCAAGCAAACATATGAGATTTTTGGTGGAGACCATCATCACCTTTCCTCTTGTCATTGTGTATGGACACTTATCTACCAAATTTCAACACATAAACATCACCATCAAGCTAGCCTACAAGCTCAACAAAGAACAGCTGGAATACCAAACACTTGAAACTTGCATTGAAACAAAAGCTCTCAGAATGCTCACTGCACCAGATCCAGAAACAGTGTTCCAACGATTACTTTCTGGACACTCCAGCATAACACATCAACGTAAAAATCTTAAAAAAGACTATTTTAAAACAAGATATACATCATGTGTGATTTAGAAATGGTACTATATGCTAGATCAATTTTTATCATAATCCTATTATACATTTTTTAAACATTCCTGAGCAGTACAACATGTCAATTTATCCGTAATGATACAGTATACATACATAATTACATTTAGAACAAAAGAAATTATAATGGAGAAATGAAAGCAAAGCTTACCAACACTTTTAACAGAAAACCTATAGATAGTTTAAATTGTACTACAAAATCGTTTGACAAATTTCTGTCGCCCTACATCCAGACCTGCCAACCCAAGAGTGGGGCAATGCGTGAGATTTGGTTTTGGGGCAATTGATGTATCAATGATAGTATATATAAAATTGTGGAAATTGGGGCAAAAATCTCACGCATTTTCATTTTTTCTTTGGGGTGATTGCGTGAGTCTCACGCCCAATGTGTGAGAGTTGGCAGGTATGCCTACATCCCATGACGACCAACAGCAAACCAAATGAATATTAACATGAAAAATTATGATTCAGCTGAATCCATTGCCATGTACGAAAAAATTCTATGAGTGTAGTTGATTTTATAAGCTTTATCACAGCAACTAAAATATCGCTTTACGCTTACTCCTAATGCTTTCAGATAATCACTATTTTGTCAAAAACTGGATAATGTTTTAACATCTTGGAATTTTTGAGTGTACAAACACAAATGACTATTTCGTTAATACAGTCATATATCACTATCATGCAAAACTGGTGCGCACATGATTAGAATGAATAACAAGAATTATCAATAACACTGATGCACAATTTATTTTTTAAATTCACAAAACAAAATGCACGATTGCTCATACTTTGCGAGGATTCAAACAAAATTAATGAAGTAGTTTACTACAAACGAGTTTAAGTTTACTAGTTTCCAACATCAAGTCGAATCGCTAAACGCAAACCTGAAACTTCTGAGGTCGTCTGCGATATATGGGGGCCGTATCAAAAATGGTCACCCTACTCTGCTTTGGCCCTGAGTAGAACCTAGAATTGTAAACTCAGCTTCGGCCTATCGTCGAAAACCTACCGCGTATACAATGTACCCTATGTACAATACTCGAATTTTACCTTTATCCAAGAGATATGAATCACAGTTGGTTTATTATTGCATACACAAAATTATTACGTTTATTTTTTCTAACACAAAATTCATATTGTTTTAGCTATTTTTGTCAATGCGCGTATTAAGTAAATAGGTATTATAAAAAGCCGTCTTTATTATTATTACTAGCCATCTTTATTGTGTTAATCAGTAGTCATATTTTACGATATGTATTCTAATTTACTATTTTATTACATGTATTTACTTTCCAATTTATGTTTTACATAGACGAAGTATCAATCAATTTATTTTTGTATAGGGTAAGTTATCCTGCATTACTTATTTGAAGTCATCCTCTCCTGTAAATTTCTTTTAATTTTTACATAAATAATCTCAAATTAAACATGAATTTTTCATTACTGTCTTGCATTCAGGATACTTTTACAGTTTCTATTTTATTTGATAATGTGTCTGCAAATAGCGGCTTTTTGTTATTAGCAAAATAAAAGATTACTAACATACGAATTATTCTTGAAGCTGTCTTACTGAGCGATATTTTAACTCAATAAGTTCTTTAAAACTGTTGTCAAAGTTGTGTTAATTATTCAGACTTGATGTTTAGAAACAGACAACAATTTGTGTTCATTCAATTTTTATGTTTGTTCGCAACGAAAACGATTTGAGGTTATGCTTTTATGACTGCCCTGAGTACCTAGAACATAAATACATGTACAGATTATAACATATTATAATATTAAACTCAAGACTGCCCGTTTAGTTGGTGTCGTTAGCGGGGGGGGGGGCTAATGAAAACATACTCGAGTGACACGAGTGACGTAAGGCGCCATATGTTGCGGGTATGTTTTTGGAACAATTGTTATACAGTTTTAGTACTGACCAAAAGACATCTATGAAAGCATGTCAAATTTCAAAAACAGACAAAAAAAGCAATGGCTCAAGAAAATTCAAGCTGATGATGGCGACTGCTAAGAGACTAAACACCCAAAATATCTAGCAGCACATAACTAGGAAAGGATCAGCACATTACACAAGGCAATAACAGTTATTACGAAATATTAGAGGTGGAACGAGACACGAGACGTCTCGAGTATCGACCTGTCTCGTCTCGTATCGGTCTCGTCTCGACTTAACTATTGCCAAACTCGAGACAGGAAATAGAACTAAAGCGCCTGCGCACGGTTGTTAAAACATGGCTTCTTGCGGTAGCAACAACTCCATATATTGTAATGGATTGCGGGCAACTGCCTTTAAAGTTATATCCGGTCCGTTACTACCTGTTGCTACTGATTATGTTGGCCACTGAGTCTAATCATGTAGTCCGGACAACGGCCCTGATATTCTTTAGTTCGGTTCTGTGTCCTTAAAACAGATACCGGGTCGTATCTAATTACTCTTCGGATAATCCAATTTAATAAATTATACTTTTGCGGGTAAAATGTCTGTATTTTATCGTATCGTGTCTAAACACCAACTGCCCTTCATAAAATTCGGGCCTCTTTTACGTATATACTACCAATCGCGGGTAAAACTTGCCCGGACACAGAGAAACGAACGAAAGGCCGTGTCGACCCTAGTCCGTGTTCGGTTAACAATGACGTTTTGTTAGCTCAATATAAGAATATACATGTGCATGGATACAGTAATTAATATAATTTCATGAGTACAATTTAAATATAATTCACATACTACAGCTAATACACAAACAAAACTTAACATTAATGAAACGATAAGAATGAAAGTGTTATCGTGTGTTCTTTTAGTTGCGGTATTTCTTTGTAGAGCGACGGCTATCGGTTTCATTACACATTACATTAAAAAGTAAGAACTATTCAATAGATGGTAAAAATATACATGCACAAAGCAATATGTTTATAATAATTATGATCAATCAAGCTCAAAATTCTTAGAATATATAACTTCGGTATTTTAGAGCTGTTTGTGTCACTTTTGTTTACAAAAACTACATGCATACATACCTGCCAACTCTCACGCATTGGGCGTGAGACTCACGCAATCACCCCAAAGAAAAAATGAAAATGCGTGAGATTTTTGCCCCAATTTCCACAATTTTATATATACTATCATTGATACATCAATTGCCCCAAAACCAAATCTCACGCATTGCCCCACTCTTGGGTTGGCAGGTCTGCATGCATATCACTATTAAAATGTTGTATTTAAATCGTTTACACCAGGTGAAAATTCAATTTAAAAAGAGTTTTATTAATTTATATATACCAAGTAGCTAGTACTTGTGTAGTGAAATCATCACCAAATGCTCATTATTTTACTGTCTCGTGTCTCGAGTCTCGAATTTTTACAAGACAGTGTCTCGAGTCTCGTCTCGAGCTTAAAAAACCTGTCTCGTTCCACCTCTACGAAATATTACTACTATAGTAATATTTTGTTTATTTTATCCAGATAAGACTGAGTGTAAGATATGAAGAACTGCTTTATTCAGGTCTATACGACAACAGCCCCGCAATAGAGCACCGAACACATTATATATCACCGTTCCACATTATAGTTCATAGCATGATAATAGATAATTACAGAGTGAGTGCAGGACAATTAAATAAGATTAGCATGTCACCACTCAATGAAATCTGTCTGGACAACAAGCTAGATTGGTGCACTAAGGACAAAGAAAGAGGTAACTTATAATCAGACCTGCCAACCCAAGAGTGGGGCAATGCGTGAGATTTGGTTTTGGGGCAATTGATGTATCAATGATAGTATATATAAAATTGTGGAAATTGGGGCATAAATCTCACGCATTTTCATTTTTTCTTTGGGGTGATCGCGTGAGTCTCACGCCCAAAGCGTGAGAGTTGGCAGGTATGCTTATAATCCACAATTGTTAATAATAATTGTAAAATGACATATAATTTCTTTCAATATGTACAACTACCACAGTGCAAGGCTAAGTTGCATGTTATGACTCGTTTTAGATAATTTACACCACAACAACTGTAAACATAGTGCTAGTCAAATTCACCCAAAGAGGTGACAAGTCCAAAAGCCATGAAGCTTATACAACACCCGTACAAAATCTCTTGATACATAGCAAGGTCAGTCACAATGCTTCATCGAGCAAACATTAGCGGAACAACACTACAACTTAGAGAAGCTGGCCTAAATACATTAAGGACATTGTCATTTCTGTTTGAACTATTATGAATCATCAAAATGGAGAGACTTCAAACCTCTTGCCAGTAAACAAAGCTATAGATAACTTGAAAGCGCGGGTGTTTGCTGTTAGTACTATAAGATCATTTTTTCAAAAGAGTTTTGAGCCTGAAAAATGAGTACTGCTACAATATATATTGTCACCTGTACTTATTTTAACACAATACAATGCTGCTATAGAAAGATGGGATAAATCTAAGAAAGTAATTATGTCGAGTTCATTTCCAGTACGTATTTAGGAAACATTCATTGATACTCTTGCTCAACATTGCTTTGTGTCAACAGGTCAAATTTTGATAACCATACCATTTTGTTTGAGATAAAAATTGTCTTAGGAGAAATTGAAGCCAAAGTCCAAAAGCTAAATATTATCGAACCATAAATGAATCCTTTTTACAATGCCAAAACATCTGATGGCGTAGTAAATCAGAAAACTAGTAAAGATAATTCCATAAAACTTGTATTGCCTTGATGAGTTGGCTATTAAATGGATAATTGTGTGACCTGAAGCTAACTCAGAAAATCTGCAAAAAAGGTTTTTTTTCTAGTTTAAGCTGGTTAGACACTCACCTCACATTTGTTAAAGTGCTTCTAAAATCAATTAATATCTAGTATTGATACCTACCAAAAGGTATTTATTCTAGTATTTAATGTTAGAAATTTACATAAGTCATGTTTGTTCACACATGTTTTACGAAGGCTATTAAATTGTTCCATAATTTTTTACCTACTAAACTGTGACTATGGTTATAATGTTGTTCATTGCTATGTTTAGGTAGCTTTTTATGGGCTTTGCTATAGTGCCTATTTTGTTGTAATAACTTGGGTTAATTGCTTCATAATTAATTTTTTGAATTTTGTGATGAGAACTTTTTTTATGATAGGCAGTCTGCTAACCATTGTGATTTACTGATTAGCTAATTCAAACAATAACAAGCTAAAATCAAACTAAGCTAAATTAAATATATTCATCTAACATATATGGCATATATATTCATAACATATATAGCATATATGCCATATATGCTATATATATCTAACTATATGCTCAAGCTAGTATAGTAGTTCCGCTGGTGTTTTGTCCTCTTCTTCTCCACTCCCCTTTTCCTTCTTTCTAAACGTGTCTCTCTCTTCCTGTCTCTCTCTTCCTGTCTCTCTCTTCCTGTCTCTCTCTTCCTGTTTCTCTCTTTTCGTGTCACTCTCTGCCTCGTTCTCTTTGTGTTTCTTTTTCCAATCTCTTTCTATTTCTCTCTTGATCTTTATCTCTAGCCATCTTTCTATTTGTCCCTTTCTCCATCTATCCTCTATATTCATCCTTTCTTCACCAAAGAAGTTTTTTGAGATTTTTTGAGTATAATCAAGCGACTAACAGCACATTAGTAATGCAGCAAAGATCAACATCTTCAGATAAAGACGTTCTAACAATAAGTTGAGTCCCCTTCTACAGTGTCTAGCAAGTTGTGTTTTGGTAGTGTTAGGTGTAATGCACTTTGTTGGTCCGGCAGAAAACAGTGAGTTAGCTGTAGCTTCCCTCCATTGGGTTCAGCATGTTGTTTTCTAGGTAGTGTTGGATTCAGTGCAATAGTGGAGATAATAAAACAGTATTTTCAAAGTGAGAGTTGCCCTCTCTTTTCCTAAGAACTGGTTTCCGTGTTGCTAGTACGTACAACTATCGAATACCTATACTAACTATGAGAATCATTTTAATTCTTATATATTCTAAATAACTTTGTTGACAAAACTTTTATAATAATGACACAGTGTCAAATTTTATGTTCTGGTATATCTTATCTCTCAGAGATTTGTTTGTCCAAAATAATCAAATTTTGATAAACTTTCGAAGAAATAATTTATCAAAAATCATGTCCGGGCAAAGTTATGGTATACAGCTTGTGAAGCTATACGGCTCTGCCTAGGTGTTCTCACCGCGCACCTAGGGTTAACCCGTCATTGGTAAATCATTGGTTGACTCAAAGTGACTAAGGCTGACTAGGCTAACTGCTCACTGGTTGCGAAATTGTGGCCGAGTTTGCTGGTCGACGAGATGTGTGACTCTGCAGATAATCAATTGGTCGGGCGACGCTATCACGTTCACGAGTTGGAAGCATTCGCAAACGAAGCAGCGTTGGGAAGCAGGTGAGTTTGAGCATTCTTAGTTACATGCATGTTAACGTAACCACACTCTTCACGAGGTGAATAACGTGCAGTATTATCTCGTTCATACCGAAGCGGCGCCCTGCACAGCATATAGTTTTTTTTTAATATTTTCAACCATTTGTATCGAACCTTTGCTAGTAAGTATTCTATGCTGTTACCTGAAGACCGAAACTAAGTGTGCATTTACTTTAAATTTATAACTATTTGAAAAGCGCAATCGAAGATTTGTTACCAAATAAACGTGTAAAACCTATTCAAGTTGCTGCTGGTTATCCAATATTTTGCAAAGTACAAATATTTTGAAAAGCAAAAAATGTAATTTTTTTTAGAATTAATAGCGAAGTCATGTTATGTTTGGCATCTAGAGCTAAAGTACCAATCAAACATTTAATACACTACGAGCCCGGTACGTTTTTCTGAGGAAGGCAATGCGAGAAACTAGGGTTTTTGTACTCTTGAAAACTCATTAATAAATTACAGATAAAAAGCTAATGTTATTATTAAGGCAGTTCAACCATCACACTACAGATAAGTTCAAATTACGTTATTTTCTTAGATTGAGGTTTTAAAAAATGGCCCTCATTTGATGCGTCACTGCTTCGAGTTGAGCCTAATTTTCTAAAATTCATTGCATGAAAATGGCAAAATCTTTTACATATATTATATATATAGAAAATATCAAAATTGATGGTTATTGGTTGTGACCATTCTTAAAATTTGTGAAATAGGCTGCCATCGCACACAACCAACGACGTGCCAAATCTGTCAATGGTGCATATAAAACAAAAAGGTCAAACTAGGAACAGCAGTTCGTGCAAGAAGTGAGAAAACTTGAAAAAAGTGAGTCCGATGAACAGACCAGCAAAACAAGCCTTACAAAAAAATCTAAACATGATCTTCAAGGTCTCAAAGAGAATTAGCCCGAATTAAATCAATTAGGTAGGTTACACATAGAACATTCATATACTTGAGTTAAGACGGTTCATGCTAATGCAGCAACGTAAAAGCAGCCTTTATGGTAAATCTAATGTACATGTATATCCTCACAAAGTTCTGGTCTAATTGCAACCAAACAGCCATAACAAAACTCTTTTGCCTTGAAATTTATTTGTTTTTGCTTGAACTAGTGAGCTTTAACACTACTTTTTTTAAATTTGATAGGTTTGAAGAAAAATTTACGTTAATTTTTAATTTAATTCTCATTTCTTTGAAGTTTTTATCCTCATAATATTGTGCTGTCAACATTGAAACATGAAATTGAGTAACATAGAGATAACGACACAGACATTTTAGACCGAATTGAAATTGAAAGTGGCATTTGGTAGAAAATAATAGGATTTATGACCCTCATAGGTCAACTCTATTAACAAATAAAAATTAAGTTTATATTATTAACATGATTATATAATTAATATGATTATATCATTAACGAAACATTGGAGGACAAACAGTGTCGCATTATTTCATGTGACGTCAGTCATGTAAGAATTTCTCTCTTGTCTCATTGTAAGACTGTGAAGACTTACTTAGTACCTAATAATAGAACATATATTGCTAACTGGAATATTTGTAATATAATAGACTTCATTTATT
The DNA here is from genome assembly GCF_963576615.1 of Watersipora subatra. Lineage (NCBI taxonomy): Eukaryota > Metazoa > Bryozoa > Gymnolaemata > Cheilostomatida > Watersiporidae > Watersipora > Watersipora subatra. Next base: position 12,857,114 of record NC_088711.1, on the reverse strand, counting down.
TTTTCTCATAGCTTTTTATGCTGCATGTGTTTCTTATTTGGCTTTTTAAATTTTTCAATGATAGCGCACAGCATCTGTCTTGAAAATGCGAGCGTGTAGTTTAATGCTTTTGATGCTAAACCGTGAACCAATCAAACCTGTAATCAACCAGTCGAGACAATGTGTTCATTTTAAGTTTTATCGTAAGAATATCTTTAAAAACCTCTATATATGCAAATTGTGCTGCAATGTGCAAGTTCTCTAAAATTTATCACAAATTTTGCTATTGCATCTGCACATATGTATCTTTGAACTGAGTATCTTTTTTCAGCAAGCATTCAGCTTAAAGATACAAGCAGATATTCGAAAAGTATTCCAGCAAAGTGTCTGAACTTTGGTACTTTGAAAAGCATTAAACGTACTCGCAGCTTGCCTACTGAGCAGTTAGTTTTTGAGTTAGTAGTATAGACGCCGTATGAATAGCTTACATATTGCAGCATATTAGTGCAACTATTTAGATTAGATCAAGTTAGTGTATGCTAAAGATTTAGCTGACAACACAATTAAATGAACTATTAGCTGCAAATAACGCTGCAAATTGAGTTAGAATTAAATTTTGTGTCCGATTTTGACATGTACTATTATTTTAGTTACAATTGTAAAGACGATACATGTTATAGTGACTTGATTTTACAGTAGCCCCTTGTAAATGAATACGGAACGAATAAATATGGTACAGGTTTTACTGGAAATCATACATCTCTCTCTAACCTGGAACTATTAGTGCAAAAAATGCATGTCACAAAACAGTTGCCAAGAAGATAGTCACTGTAAATTATTTGCATCGCGCCTACCCATGGGAGGGTCTTATCTGAAAAATGCCTACTTGTGTCAGTTTTAACAGCTTCTCACTCAAATTTTCTTTTAAAAGATCTTCACACTCAGGGTTTTACAATATTCGAATAATATTAAACTATTAATTCCTTTTGGAATTTTAATATCATGAATTCCAACAAGATTAGTGCGAGTGGTTGTAGCGGTAAAAAAGAAGGCAATGCTATTCTCAGAATTAATGCAATAACTTGGAGATAATACCTGTGCAAAAATTGTGGGTTAAATTAAAAAACAATCATGAAGCCATCTAGTAGTTATCATACTAGAGTAGACTAATATTTTATGTCAGGGTGTAACTGCCTGTTGTGCAAAAGGCTTTTAGTGAAAAGCAAATAGCAAATGGTCCTGTTAAATGGCATGTTTGGCTATAATAAAGTTTGTCAAAACTACTGCCATGCCAGTTACTTGTAATAGCCAAAACAAAACTAATTTTAACCAATTATAAATTCTGTAAAGGCAGCATTGCTTTGTTCATATCAAGTAATGTAGTAGATCCATAAAGAAAGATGATGTCAAATTTTCAACACTTAGCGAAATTGCAAATAAAAGCAATGGACCAATAGGAACACTGAGATTCATTATGTGGAAAAAATATAAGATTGAGACATTTCTCACTTGAAGGAAATAATTCATGTGGAAACTAACTGAACAATCTTTCTCCAATTATTAGAGCTATCTTAATTGGAAGAAACTCATTAACGGTCTATTATTATCACAAGTCTGATTTTTAGCTAATTTAAAGGAAAGAAAAAATACATCTGTAATCGTCTGAAACTTATCTGAAAGAGTTTTTACACCGTTTCTAGAAAAATGTAAGCAAGTTTATTATAATGAGATTTTCATTTGACACAATTTTAATCTAAAAGTGTACACATACTCAGCTGTTTGCAACTAAATTATTAGAAACTTCTCAATTTGTCAGTACATTACTCTTGATTATAGCAAAGTTGTCACTCCTGAAACCATTGTTCAAAATGCATACACTGCTGCTGTCACATTGCTTTAACTATGATTTCATTTAAACCTTATACAAAGTAATGGAAAACTTTTATGTAAGTTAACGGAATTCATTATTAAGAAAAGCAATTAAATTTATTGACGGTATATCACATCGCCATCGAGAAATGACACGGGCACATAGGTATATCCCTAAAAGACACATCCAACACAGCTCATTCATACAGCTCATGAATGTTTTTAGCAATTAAATGAACAGTTCTTGCTGTGCTCGGGACATGGTAAAGAAACGAGGGCACGATTGCACCTTTGATGAGAACGGTTACAAACGCCGAGCAGCGTGTTTGGTCTTTAAGGATGAGCGAGAGGACCAGGTATGTCTACTAATTTGTTATCGTTATGCATGCTGAAAAAGTGTAATGCTCAGGCTGTCTCCTTGCTTGTAAAAGTGCTGAAACCGGAAAAGATGGTGCCATAGCACCAATACCAAAAGTGACATCAAGCCTCAGTGGCTTGTCATCATTCCTTGGTGATGTAGCATTACTCGATCGATGGTACGGCTATAGTCACTATACCTAAAGGGGCATGGTGCACCAATAAAGACATACTGTCGGGTCAACTGTGTGATCCCGACAAAATCAGGGATTTGTCATTGCATCGATGGTAACAGAGCGAGGAGCAATGGTAAAATTTGTTCTCATTTACAGTTAAGTGCAGGAAGCAATCATTTTCTGCAATGGAAACTGTGTTTGGCTTCTCTTGCCAGACTTGATAGGTACAATCAATTGTTCTTTAAAGAAGCACTTGCGCCTATAAAAGCAGTTATTAGGGATTTAAGATTACACTTGGGTGACATATTCTAATTATCATTGGAATGCTTTTGTATAGTTTAAGACTGATGTAATCTACGTTCTAATTCTTATTGTATGAGAGATCAGAGGGCTTTTGTTCAATACGTTTTCCATTGCTGCAGTCCATGGACTAGTCCATGGAGAATGACTCATGGATATTTATATTGTACACATGTATATACGTTGAAGTAATTATAAGTGTTGGAGCATTCAACATTGCTTCCTCTTTATATCAGGTTGAATGGTCAAGCCTTTACTGCGGTAAAACCACACTAAACCTGTGTTAATCTGACTATATTGACAAATGAGCAGTATGTTTATACTTTTGACGCGTGCTCAATGCATGGTTGATACATGCTCAGCCTAGTATTTGTGGATGGTCCCATATTAAACATTCCTAGCATCGCAATACACTGCAAGCTTGCACTGCAGCTATTTGTGTCTGTTCATGTGTCAATCGGCCCTCGCATTGTTACCAAGATTTCAAAACTTGATTGGAATGTTTCCTTTTTCCACTGTTCTATTTGTTGATAATCAGCGATATTACACCAAAGAGGTGGGATCATAATGAAGGAAATATGTAGTCTATGATTAGGTGGTAAGATGGTTAGGACTCATTGACAATGGATGAGCATCAGCAAAGGCCATGGCACCAATCTTTGCAAATATTTCAACATTTTTAGGCTAGGGTAGCCAACTGCTTGTCTTATAACAAATGCATTGAATGGTACAGATGTTTTATTGAATTTTGTTGGTTATAAATATGAGATTTTTGCTAAACTGTTTTTCATAAACGTCAAAGTATCAGACCGAGTTAAACAAAGTACCACTTTGAGTAAAAGATATCAGCCAATTACAGTTTTTAATTCGATAGCGAAGCTTTTGAGTTAAAAAATGAATATAACGCTTTTTATTTTAAAGTCGTTTTAAAGTTAAACTACGCTGTAACAACGACTGCTATTATTCCTAAGTGTTCCTGAAGAGTATTCTAATAGTTCATCAAAACGCTTGAGTCTTCAGGTCAGATTGAAAACAGCATCATGGACGAATATGAGGACAATGGATCAGATTTAGACTGTAGTGTCAAATCAGAGTGTAGGTTCTGATGATTGTGACGATCATCTACTGTACATTAAAATGCAACTGATAGACAACTTCATAAGTTGGCGCAAGAATGCAGAATTTATTATAAACTCGACTTCTTGCTGTCTTTGAGAACACATTTACTGTACACTCGCTCGTTAATTAAACTCTTTCAACTTAGTCTATAGATTTTGCAAGGTGAATGATCTCTCAATATTGTCACTTTACAATCCAATTACACGCTAAGAGCAATGCCATCAGGGTTCTACTCAAATAGGTCCATAATTGCAGTCAAGTACCTATAGATTTAAGATATTGAGAGAATTATTTAGGCTATTGAAAGAATGGATTTAGGCTGTTAAAAAACTGCAGTTGAAACCGTTTGTGAAGGTGTGCATTACTCAATAATTAGATCGTTCAATATGCTCATTTGCAAGGCAAGTTGGCAGTAAGCAAAATCGACCAAACGCTAATAACAGATTATCGGCTAGTGTACACGCAGCTTGAATTGGTCTGGTCGTTGACACTTCAACATATTTTTTTAAATTATAAAGATAGTTTTCAGCCTAAACCACCTGGTTCTTTATTTCCTTTAATAATTTTGTAATGTTGTTAACGTGTTGAAAAGACTGGATGAAGCAAACCACTCATGTCTTAGGACTAACTTTCATTGTCACTGCAGGTCCTCCTGATCAGCAGCAAACACTTCAACAAGGACAGACAGTGGTGGCTTGTGCCTGGAGGATCTATAGAGCCTGAGGAGAGTCCCCACCAAGCTGCTGAAAGGGAAGTGTTTGAAGAGAGTGGAGTTCGAGGCCATATTCTTAGAAGCCTTGGCCAAGTTTTGGTAAGAGAGCAAACTGTAGTTTGATTAGTTAAGCTCTGGCACAGTGCACTTAAGGCGTGGTCACACGAGCACCGAACTGACGTAGGTTGGGAGGCTGGTTCGGTTCGTGGCACATGTCACACGGCCACCGAAGTAACTTCGCTTCCTAGATACCATGCGTATAGAGACAGGACACGGTTTCATTAGTAGTTTTTATGTATTTGAGTTAAATATTTCTATTGTTAACAAAAAACTTTGAGGAACAATTATAAATTATAATTACACGGCAGATTTATCAGAAGATCGTTCAGCTGCTCAAAATAAATCACTCGATACAAAGATTTTGCCAACCCTTCCCATCAACATAATTATATTTTTTTATTACTATAATAATGTTTTTTTATGCTGAGTACATAATAAACAAAGACAGTCTTTATCATAGTACTGTGGTTTTACATAAATAAATCAGTCAACGATACTTCATCAGGATGAATGTGACACATTACTTATATTCTACACGAAAGAAAATCACAATTCTCTTACATTTATGCAAAACTTGAGTGCAACATCTTACATTTATGCAACACAATCATAAGTCCGAGTGAACCTTGTCGTAAATTGCTTCATGTGGTTTATTTAACGAAATAAAAGTATCGTCCCATTTCTTTTTTAGCATTACTCACGCGAACGTAAGTAGAAATGTGACGCGTGCTCGCTAGAATTCTAGAATTTTAACCAGCCAATAAGAGCAAGCGTTCGGCATGAAATTTCGAGCAGGACCGAAAAGGTTCGTTTTGGCTAGAAATGTCCTCGGCCAAACTTTTTAGAGCTGAAAGCGACGTCGTTTTGCGTCATTTAGTTCGGTTCGGCGCTCGTGTGACCACCCCTTTATGTTAACTATCACATGCTGACCTAACGTAACTTGAGCTTGTTCATTCAACTTTCACCATCGACTATGTGCGCCGGGGACCGATAGCATCGGTGAAAGAATGCGGATACGTCAGCAAAGTTGGCAGCTGTCAAAATTTGGAAATATTTCGTCTGGAATCGACGACAGCTTGTACAATGTGCACCAATTCGACGATAGCAATTCATGGTCGCAGATAGCGCAATTTATTTATTTCTGTTTATGATCATTGCTGTGACGTTAGAATTTGATTGGAGCACACGAAAATGAAGAGGTTTTTCGTGAAAAATTAAAAAATATAAATGAGAACACTGCGTCATGAAGTATTTGCTTATGCACACGCAGATGGGTTTATGGTAGTGTGAACATTGTTATTATCGATAATTATAGAAGTATTGTGGCATCAACGCCGGAACTCGGCGATATAGTGTGAACCAGGCGATATAGTGTGAACCAGGCTTTAAGTTGAATAGAAAGGCTCGAATTCCTTTTAAGCACATCGACCCGATTAGAGTGTGAGTGCAATGCTCTCCTTTGTTTATTTGACCAATTTAATTTTCCATTCTTGACTCAGTTATTACATAAGCGCCTCATTACACAAATTATTAAACAATACTTCACTGCACAATGAGCTTATCAGATTATGCTTCAGAGATTATGATGTGTACATACATGTATGTGTACAGTAATAGAAGTGCCTAACTTTACATAACACCCTCCTGGATTCTTTGGTGTTGACTTTGTTTTTTAAACAATCGGCTCACCTCAAGTTCTCTGTGGGAAAAGCGAGTCAATCATAAATTGCTGCATAGAACCATGACAAAAATCATAAAAATATAACATGCTAAATGTTATAAGGGTACATAAATATGCAATCAATAATCTAATAAAAACACAAAAAAAGATTAGAAAACTCAGTGAGAGTTGGAAGAAATACCTGCATCTTAAGCAAAGTTTATCTATACGACCCAACAATGTATCTAAAATATATCAAGTGTCTCATTTTTGCACCTCCTAAGCGGTTTTGTTTTTCTCGCTAGATTTGGTTAATATTAGGCTCAACTATCTACCCAATAATTAGTCACTGACAGCATGTGACCAACGGATAGGTATGAGACTATTTACTGTGTGTTTACACATTGCATTCTACCACAAGCCATTGATCATATTGCAAATAAAGTAAAACAAAAATGTATCCTTTATCTCCAAAAGCAATGTCTGTTTGTCTGGCTGTCCGTTAACAGGGTTAGAGGTCGGGGTAAATGTCAGCTTTCAATGCCACTCCGACTTGTGACATTCAGCTTGGTAGACTGACAATTTAATACTGCACGATAGAGTAACCCATAAACGTCGTATTCCCTCTCAAGTTGGTGCCACAAAAAAAAGGAAATTATATTTTAAGGCTGGGACTTTTGTAATTCAAATTGAATTTGAGAACTTGCGTTAACTCGCCGGTTTACATTATATGGATTCTCTTATGTAATACGGAGCAACAACTTTACATAAATTGTGTTAAGAGAAATTTATGTAAAAGAAGGTACATGTATACATTATAGGAGCATCTATTGTATGTCTTTGAGAATTTATTTTTGGAAGAACACTTCAATTAATGCGTTACTCAGGACTCCGATTGACATGCGTTCTCTCGTGGGTGCTTTATTTTCAGTACGATGGACCAGGCACCTTTTTTATTTGTAGTGTGAGTTAAACGTACATGGTTCAAAGGTGAGAGGTACTTGATCCATATTGCTGAGTTCATCTGTCTCGATGTAGTTCTCCATTATTTTTGTTTTAGTGAATATGTGGAATTGAGCAGGTTTGTCCTTGTAGTTTGGAAGGAGTTGCTGCCACAGAGTTGTGATTGCTTGGACTGTCAGGTCTTTTCTCTTCATGAATCTAAAACACCATGATGGTCCATCTCTAAAATCTTATATTTTCATCTCGATGGCTATTGTGTCAGTCTGATTTGGACAGTCAAAACACAGCGGCAGCTTGCTCTTCGTGAGTCTTCCAGAAAGTTTTTCAGCTGAGACCACTTGCTATGATAACCTCTGGAAGCGTTTGTTTATCTGCATGCACTCATTTCTTCACCTAGTCACCATTGATTTATTTATTTTTTGATGATGAATAGCAGCTTGATTTCCTTCCGTAAAGGTTGACTCGCAACAAAATTCACATTACAGTTATTTGGTTTGAAAAGATTCACCATGTCTTACTCTGTTGTATTGTAGGTGCGAAATGTGTGGAAATGTGATTACAAGCTCTTAAAAGCTCAAAAACGAGCAGTTAATCGCAGCCATCAGGAAAACGCCATAGGTTGGAAACCCGCTCCAAAACGGCTCAAATGGGATGTAGTTGGACACGATGTGCTTCTGTGTACACTTTCATGCAACCTCATTCATCGAAATATTATCACAAATATACTTTCCGCATTCAATAAAACCATGTCTATGGTCCTTAGGCGTCTATTTCATCATCATTGTAATGCCGTCACTTTGAGCAGTGATATCTCAAACCCTAGCCTAAAAATTAGTTTAACTTTTTTAACCTTAGCTCGAAGGAATGCATATCATCCTCTGATAAATGTGAGGAGCCTGTTGATCACCTGTGATGGTCGAAAAATGCTGTAGAAATTGTTGGCACCATTTGGCAGAAAGTATGGATCACATGATCAGATTATGATTAGACTAAGCTGAAACGAACCTGTAAAGTAGCCAGCATCTTTGTTTGATACGAGCTTTCCGGTAAAACCCAAAGTGTTTGTCATAAACTAGTGCTACGAGACGTTTTATATTGAGTCTTTTATTGGTTTTTCATTTCATGTAATAACATCACGTGTCGAAACAATAACCACGTTGAGTTGAGTACATCATCGAAATAAAGGGATTCCAACCTGCGGCGTATTCGTGATGGCTGTGATTAACTGTTCGTTTTTTAACTTTAAAGAGCTTGTAATCACATTTCTACATATTTTGAACCTACAACGCAGCAGAGTAAGACATGGCGAACCTTTTGATACCAAATAACTGTAATGTGAATTTTGTTGCAAGTCAACCTTTAACCGCTTTTAACATATAGGCTGTATTAATCGCTTTTTTTGAAAAATTTTTGTGTGATGTAGTTCAGCAAAAATAACTGATTTACAAAAGTTGTGATAGCGCGTTAGCATGATCATGCAATTTTGTTGATTTGCTTGCTATTATGCTGCCACAAAAATATGAATAGGTCGCACTACAGTGTAAGCGGTGCTGTGGGAAGTGTAGAAGAAAATTAGCGGTTTATAGTTGAGAATTTATTTACAGCTAGCTGTATTGGACACATTTTAGATGTTAAGCCCATTGTTTTACAGGAGTCATGATGGCACTAAAATCATGCTCGTAATTTGTCGATGTGACCAGTGGTTTGATATCAAGTGTTATTTTCGCTACTTTGTTAGGGACAGTTTTACCTTTCTGCCTATGATCCCTACACACTGGTGATCTGGTACCATTAAGTTTAAAAAATGCCTCTTTTTATATCTATTATTAGTATATGGCCGAGTTTCTATGAAGGATATAAACCGTTATCATACTCAAGGTCACACAAGCCTTTAAAAGCAGTATAGGCTCAGTTTAACTCAGTTAGGATTCAGTCAGGCAGTTTTGACAATTTTTTGAAGTCATTTTTATCTATTTTACTCGTATGTCTAAAGCTTTTTTAGTGGTTTTGTGTACAGTTCTCTGTCACTAACTGTTAATCAGATAAGTATTTCTTGTCAGCAATTGCATCGTTATCTGCTCTTTGGCACAGAAGCTTTTTTGGAGCTCTACATGGTTGTCCCAACATTCAGGTAAATCAATTTCAGAATCATGAGTGCAGCTGTTATTGTAACTGAATTTTTTTTACCCAAGTGTTGATATTGGTATATGACTGGCCTAGTATTGCGGTTACCGTATTCACTTGTTAAACTTCGCCGCATCAATAGCTCCAAATGTAGAGTCTGTTTCTTAAATTTGGAAAGCTAAAATGCATCAGTTGAACTATCAGTGGTGAAGTCTTGCTTTACACAGCATAAAAATGAGATCAATCTTGATTCAGTCACTAGATTTTCACACAACTAGTTACTGCACAGTTGGAAATTTATCATTGTTAAGCTTTTGACAGATATATATTCTCAGAAGTTCCCGGGTATTTTTAAATGGAAAAATTGTCAAAGGTTATATCATCGAGAACTAATTGGCAAATGAGCTTTCTAAAGCACCAGATCTAACAAATTGGCTGTTGGTAACAATTCTCATCATTATTGGCATATATAATATAACTTGATAAGAGAACTTCATGCACTTGAATAGATAAGCATTAGTGTTGTACCTTAGCTCTCTTTGCATGATCAAGTTAGCGTAGAAATAGTAACATGATTAGTATTGCTATTGCAATATCACGAACATGCTGTTGTGGTAGCCTGCACATGATGCTTCCGAGCTCATGTGAGCAGCTGTAGTAGTCCATGTATCGATGCTACTGTGGCAACGCCTGTTCTACCACAACAGTGCATGCGTGCCAAGTGCTTTTTACATGCGCAACGTTCTTTTGCAGAATGATGCTAAAATGTCAAGGACCTGGGTGTTTGTTATGATACTCAAAGATGAATTGCAACACTGGGATGACAAAATTATTGGCAGACAACGCATGTGGTGTTCTCTAGATGTTGCTAGAAAGTTGCTCAGTGTTCACAAACCGGTAAGTTCTTTTCGACTTGTAGTCAACAAAGTAGGCACCACTCTTTCAATTTTTGTGTAGATTAAGGATTTATATTTGATAATTGATCTCTCGGGTTTTCACATTAACCCTTTGGCTGGGTTTAAGCCCCGCAAAAACACCCGAAAGTTGCGTAATTTATTTTTGAAAATTCAATAAAATCTTTTATGAACATGCATAGCTCAAACTGAAATTTACTTCTATGAACAAAATCTTTTGTACACAAACATTCATTTACATATCTTCTACTACAAGAAAACTACAACCATGTACAATTGTCCCTGTATGAAATGCTTGGAAGCATTCCTTTCAGTAGAGTCTAACGCTATAACGTAGCCGTGCGAGCTACCATAATGATCATTTTTCTCTGTATATTCCAAGTGTATTAAAAGTCCAAAAAGTTTACATCATTTCTATCATCTGAATTATTTCTATTCTGATCAGACAACAAATCACTAACGGTCGCAGGATCAAATAATGCCGATGTTGATTGGTTTTTCAACTTTTATTCTTTTCCAAGGAGGCGCGATTTCTTTAGCTTTTAACACAAAGCAACGCCTCTCAGATAATCTTTTCATATTGTAATTCATCGACTAATATCTTGTTGATGAATTTTAAAATTTATTAGCGTTCATATCCTTGGCTTAACGTTACTAGATGACAGCTTTATAAACGTTCACTGAAAGCAACATAAATGTCGTTTCCCCATGCAACCGATAAACAACATTTTTTGTTTTTCCTCAGCCAAAAGATTAGAGAATGTTAAAATAAACATTCTGTATCTTTAGTAGTAAAGTAATGGACACATTACTGTTGGTATGTCAGAGGTCAAAGGTGGCAGGCAAACAGAGGTGGCATTCAAATAAAGGTGGCGTTCAGATAGAGGTTTTACGAGAATCTATTTACATATGAGAGGTTAAAACTATATAATAATAACGACAAGGAAGAATGCATGAGCACTTTTAAATTCACTTTTTGATTATTTTATTATAAAACTAGGAGCAATAATGTTAGGTCAGTCAACAATGTTTTAGGATGGAAATTTATTCCTTTATATCCCCAGTAATTCCACAACCACTATATATCGGTGATTGTCTGTGATAACATTGTTCACACTATTACAAACCTATCTGCATTTACATCAGCGAATAGTCCTTGGTACAGCGTTTATGTTGTACATTACGGTTGCTGGAACAATGAAATACCAGTCCCACAGCAACTATCATGAACGGAAATATAGATCAATCAATCTGCAATGGCCAATCATCATCGCCGAAGTGGTGCACATTTCGCAAACTGTTGTGAAAGCATAGTGAAATATTGGGAAATTTTGATTGTTGCAGTGTTTCCTCTCATATCTGCATTGCCTCGGTGATGCCATCGGTCTATCAGTCTTTCACTTCCCGCTTGAGAGGTTATATTCATGCATTCACCAAAATGAAAATTAACCATGTAATTGATACCAGCACTATTATTAAGCCAGCTGAGTACATATGGCACAGATGCTTACATCTGCTGAGATACCTTGAAACATCTATTTGAATGCCACCTCTATTTGAACGCCACCTCTATTTGAATGCCACCTCTATTTGAACGCCGCTTTTATTTGACCGCTGCCTCTATTTAAACGCCTCTTAGGCGTCATTATTATCATGATCGGCAAAATATTTTTGTTAACGACTTTTATAAAGGTTTGCAAAAAGTCAAGTTTTACCAAACATCCGCTTAACAATGGCCCATCGAAAGCGTGGAAACCTTTGGATGAACATAAAATAAAATCGGCAAAATTGATCTCTGTTGAAACGCTCAAAAGAAAAAGATGTTTTTTTTCTGATCGTTTTAACTGCGGTCAAGTTTAGCCTATTTTAATCTGAAAACGCTCTTGCAGTCACATCACCTAAAACAGACAAATCTCAAATAATAGAAAAATATTTATACTTTCCGATAAAATTTTTTAAAACTTTACATGAGAGGCCCGGTTGAGGTCCTACATGAAAGAAACCTGTTGGGGGGCTTACACCGCCCCCTCTGAACCCCCAGATGTTCATAACTAGTCGCCAAACATTTGCCACCCCAACTTGCAACCAGGGAATACAGGCCTGTTTATAGCATATTATTTGATAGCATTGTTGCGGTAATCTGATCTTACAATTGATTGACGCTCATAACTCTTCATCTATTGCATATAAAATGCTAGTTTTGGCTGAAAATTGTAGCAAACATCAATGAGTGCAATGAGCTTTTATGCAACATTCGTAAAAATAGACATGAAAAAAATGTCTTCAAATTTAGGATGAAATAAAAATTAAAAGCTCTAGCAAATTGCAAAGCAGCACACAGTCTAGAATATCATCGCAGGTTAATTGCAAGCAATAGATATCAACTGGTAGAAATATTTCTCGGTTTCTCTAATTATTTCTTAAGAGATCTTTGACAAATTGGAGGTAAGTTAGCAGATTTATTGCATCCATAAGGTTTAATATCGCTCCATCGGGAAAAGAGGGCAAAATATAGGCAACATTCGCTTCGCCCGTAAAAGGGCTAAATTTATCTTCCTAAAACTCCGGCGGGCCATTTGAAAAATACACCGCCTGCCTCTATTTGAACGCCGTCTCCAACTGACCGCCGCTATAGAGAAAGGGTTGAAAAATAGAGCGCTTTGGCATTCAATTAGAGGTTTTATGGTATATTGTTAGATAAACCAGCACAAGAAAGGATGAAGAGGTTAGAGTTAAGACAAAGCTTGAGCAAAAATGAGTTTCTCAGCTAGTATAGAGATAAAAATTCATGCATTTGATTTGTTACTGTTTGAAATAATGAAAGGATTAAACCTGTGAAAGTTATTCTTGGCAAATAGTGTGCTACAAAAGAATCCATCATTACTGTCTGCACTCAAACATTCCAATTATTCATTATCAAAGTCTGAGGCTGATCCAACAAATGCCGAATAGCTCGAACCCTTCGCATTGTTGTCACCGCCACACTGGCTTACACAATGGCCAAAGCTAGTATTGGCTAAGCTTTCACACCAGTCTTTCACAGAGTAATCACCAAATTAACTTCTTGAAAAAAAATTATAAAACTTCATTAAACAATCATGTGAAATTTTCTTTTTTAAATGCAGTTCAATTTATTATCTTTTCAGAAAGAACACTGATGCGTGATGTCCTCTGGCAATTCCATACACATGACCTGTCATTCAAACTAGAACTAGTCTGGTGTGCTGAAACTTTCTTCTTTACAATATCATGAATTGCTTCGTACAAAAACTTGGAGCATGGATTAAGCGAGTGAAGTTTTTGATTATATTACAGGTGCAGGTAAAGTATTTAGACTTGGCTAGAAAAGGCATAGGCCAGAGTGGTGGTACATTGACAGATATGCCTGTGATGAGTTGCAGCGGACTACCTGAGGAGTCAAACGGCTCAAGGCCTCGGGATGACTGCAACATGACCACCTCACCGATTGTTGGTCTCCAGTCAGTAACACTTCAAACAGCATTGTAGTTAACAAATGTGCTCTAGTTTTACAAAGTTGAGGCATTCTGAATTGTGCATACACTTGTTGTAGCTATCAGGTTACTCTGTGTGTTGGAAGATTGTAACTTTTGAATACTTTAGATATTAACTGATTCTTTTCTTCATGCTGTCAAAGCCTGCCCTGCCGAGCATTAGGTTTCAACTTTTCACTTAGGTGCTGATTAACTGTGCTGCTCTATGTATGTATATTGAATGAGAATGCACCAGCTTTCTGTTTGTAAATTGTTGTTTTTGTCGATGCTTGGTTCAACTTGGGTCATGTTTTATTGATTAGTATATAGTATAATTCTCGAACATTGTAAAATATATTATTTATGTATATATATTTGTATAGAGTTGAAGTTACTCAACAATTTATTTTTAATGATAATTTGCATTGCTTATGCTGTGTTGATGTTTAAATGTCTTTGTATTCATGTAGTCTAGAGAAGAAGACAGCAAATGGGGTTAAACTAGTGGAGCTCATCCCATTTCTGATCGTTTTATGAAATAGTTGCATCTGAACGCTGTGATAATATACTACTGGGAATCATGTCATTGCTATGCAGTGTCAGCAACTCCATGCTCTTTAGTATTTTGATGAAATGTAAAATAACTGCATAAAAACATTGACTTGAATAGGATCATTGCAATTGCATTGAATTAGGATCATTGCACAAAGCAAAGTCTCCTTGCTTTTTGTGGGAAAATATCGACAAACAGGCCTAGGGAGGTATGCTATTAAAATAACTTGCCCTTGCGTGTTCTTGCTATTTTAGCAGCCATATTGGCAGTATTTTGCTATTATATTTTATGATGGATCTGTAAATGCTTTGGCAGTCATCATACATGTAGCTAAGTAAATTAGGAATAGCGTTGTCTCAGTTGAATGCCATAGCTAATCTTGATGTCTAACCTTGAACGGATACAGCATTAAACAAATTACATGAACACAAACTTGCAAGATACCTACTTGTACATGTATAAGCTTTGTGAGAAGCTCATTCAGGTTAAGGAAGGAGTAAAACACTTAAACCACCTTGGATCAGTAGATATGAAGCCATATACTGTATGTATAGAAATGTATTCATGTTAGAAGTTCCTAGCATAGGGAATTATCAGATGAACTCTCAAGCAAGCCAACCTTCATTTGAACATATTCAAGAGATTTATTTAATTTTTTGGGTCCTACATTTGCATACAGTTCGGTATGACTAAATCACGTTCGAGGGCAACAAAATTAGTTATACTCAGCCAGTAGGAAACAACATACCGTATTCACATACAAGTAAATGCAGTTAGCTAATATTTTATTTAGTTGATAACAAAAAGCCTCTATTTGCAGGCATATTATCAAATAAAATGCAAACTGTAAGAAAATCCTGAATACAACATAGTAGTGAACAAACCATGTTTAGTTTGACATTTGTGTAAAGAATTTATAAGAAAATTTCCGTGAGATGATGACTTGAAATAAGTAATGCGAGATAATTTGTACAAAAATAAATTGATACCATATACAAGTGTTCGTGTCTGAAGACTAGATTCTCTATGAGTTTTGATTGTGGCAAGATCAATTATTAATTAATAGTTGGATGACTATAATATGGTCTGTTCTGTATCATCTGTCTGCGTGAGTATCATTGATGTTTACTTCTATGGTCTATCTGCAGTGGGTTAATTATGTTTTCAATTGAATCGCCGCTTTTATGTATAAATTCTAGCAGATGTTGATAGTTGTGAGAGTTAGAAAATATTTCTTTTTTTAGATTGGTGTAATTGCAGCATCTGTATAGGTAATGGTCTACTGTTTCATCCTCATCCAGGCATGTGCATGTTGGTGTAAATGTTAAATTGAGTTTACGTAGTTGATATTGTAAGGTTGAATGGCCTGTGAAAAGCCTGGTTAAAATTGATATTTGTCTCCTTGGTAATGTAAGTGGAATAGGGGTTTTCTCCAGATGATTTGTTTCTAGGTCTTTTAATAAATCAGTGTCCTGCTATCAGATGAGTTTTCCATTGGCGTTGCCGATCATTATTTAGTTGCTTTCATTTAGTCGATCTTTTACAATGACTTGCTGACATATCTGCTATAGTTGTGTTTCTACCATTTAAGTTTACAGTGTGAGAATGTATCTTCTTTTGAAGTTTGATTTTTGTAGATAACAAAGTTTTTGCGAAATGCCTCTGTCATATTGCCTTTCTACAGTATGTGTATATGTCTCTGGAGCCTAGAGACTCAGCTGTAGGTATGTTTGTGATATGGTGGAGTGCTTCTATCGAGGAATTAGTCTTCACTCTCAGTGTTTCTTTCCAACTGCTATGGAGAGATGTCAGCTTTTTGATCCTATATAAAACTATTGTAAAACACTGGGTATTATGGTTGAGTCTAGTATCTTCTTAAAGTAGTGCCTATGGCTTTTACTCTGCATCGATGAACAGAAGAATTAGTCTCCATTTTTTAGCCAATATCGCTTTTGATTCTTCTCTTTGTGTGTTGAATGCTAACTTAGTCTTGGGTTAGACCTAAAACTTTAGTTGAATTGGTGATGTTGATGTTTTCTCCGCTGACTTGAAGTAGTTTTGGGTTGCAGTTGAACAAAATTGTATCTGTCTTGGAACAGTTTGCTTTTATGCGCCATTATTCTAGCCAGTGTGTGAGCTTCATGCAGCTACTTGCCATTGTTTCATATGGTAGATCTTCATTCAGCATGTCTCTTGTGTAAAGTATAAAAAGTATAGAAGATAAGATGCTTCCTTGTGGCAGTCCTATTTCACATTGTTTTGGCTTTGATAGATGGTTGTTAACTTTAATTCTGATCATTGGTTGTGAGAGAAAATAAGATATTAATTGAAGGAAGGGTCCGTTTATTCTTAATTCAGCGAGTCTGAACAACATCCCTTGGTGCCATACGCTGTCAAACGCTTTTTGTAGGTTGATAAAAAGGCCTGCGACTTTTTGTTTAGATGATTGTGTTGAATTTCGATCATCATTGTACATAGGTAAGTAGAGGTAGATCTGTTTTTACGAAATCCGTGTTGGTATTATGGTATCCAGCCTTCTGGCTCTGTTAGAATTCTAAGTCTGTGCTCAATTATTCTTTCTAGAATTTTGCCACATAGAGGTTATTGTAATTGAGCGATAGTTGTTTGTTGTGGTGTAATCTTTGTTTCCATGCTTTCTCAAAAAAAATGCTACACTGTTGAAGAATGGCCATTTGCTTGAGGTAAGGATGCTGTCAAACAGGATTTTTAGTGTACATGTAATTTAAAATTGGAAACTTCCATTTTTTATCATTGAAGGGTGTACTCTGTCGCAGCCGTGTCACTTTCTTCTGGTTTTAATATGTTTTGCAGACCTGATTATTCCTTCTATTGTGACTGGTGTGGTCAGGTTTGGAAACCTAGGTTCATTTTGCAATTCTTCTGCAACTCTTTTTTTTACATGCGTTCCTAACAAGTTGCTGATGATTGAGTCTGGTGTAGAGTAAATGTTGAGGTGTTTGCCTTTGAAGATGTTGTCATAGAAGAGTTCTATTTTACTTGAATCAGTGGTTCGAGTCTTGCTGGTGGTAGTTAGATTGTCAATCTTAGCATTAGTATTATTATAAAAGTTCTGTTTAAATTTGTTCCAAAAGTCTGGACCATTATTGCTATTGAGGGCGTCTGTTGTACTTTCCAGAAATTTTGTTTTTGCATCTTCTAGTGCATTTCTGAATCTTTGTTTTGACAATTCAAGCATATTATCATTCTCAAAAGAACTTCTGTATTTACATTTCGCCTTTGTTTGTCTTAGTTCTTTCGACAAGGTTGACAGTTCTTCAGTCTAGTAAGGTTTGCAGGTTCTTGATAGCTTAATTTTTGGGACGTTTGAATCTTTGCAACGAGTAAGATTGGTAGAAGTTTCGTTTCATATAATTGCAGAGTCTGTTTCTGCTACAATCCCTAGAATTGTTTCTGCTGAAAGTATCTCTAATTATGTAATATATTTAATGCACTCATATCTGTTCCAAGACTGAGATTTTCGGTTCTGTTTTACTTTTTGTGTTGTAAACAATGTCCAGACTGGAATGTGATCTCTTGTTGGTGCTCCTGAAAAAAGTTCTGTAGAGTCATCTGTGTACTGGTTGCTTTTTATGGTAGCTGTATTTTGGGTTGTTATGATAAGGTCTATAACACTTCCACCATTATTGCAGAGGAAAGTAAAATCTTGGTGTTTGTCTATCACTTCAAAGTTTTGGTTACTGCAGTAAATAAAAAGCTGTCAGCCAAGTGTATTGGTTTTGCAGTCATTCTGAGCCGGGTGCCTTGCATTGAAATTACCAAGTATAGCTAGTTCTGTGCACTTGAGATTAGGTATCTCAACGCTGGATCTACCAATTTTTGTGAGAAAAGTACATGTATCTAGTTTTGTTGTATTTTCAGGTTGAATATATGTTGATATGAGTATGAAGCTCTTCCCATTTATGTTGATGGCGATAAAAAGTATTTCTGAATCTTGTTGTTTTAGACTGTGTAGTCTGTCAGAGCTTCTAGTGTTGTGTACTAATGTAACGACACCGCCTTGTCTGGAGGGGCTCTTGTTGTTTGATTTTAAGTGAACGCTGTAGTTTTTTAAGTAATCATTTGAAACAAGCATTGTTTTAGTTTCTGAAATTAATACTAGATCTGCTTTGTTTTGAGTGATGTAGGCCCTATTTGTTTAGAGCCAATAGTGAGGAGTGGGAAAAAACATTTATCTTAATCTGCATCATTTTCAGCTAGTTGTTAGACTTAATAGTCATAGTAGTTGATAAGGTGTAACATTTGTTTTTGTCTCAGTTCTTGCCGATGAAAAAACTCTCTGTATTTTGGGCAGTTTTTATCTATGGACTTGTGCTTCTTTCCACTGTTAATGCATTTCTTTCCGTGTGAGCATTCATCATGCATATCTTCATAGGGGTCAGAACAGTGACGATATATCTTTTGGCTCATGCAGTCTATAGCTATATGACCAAATTTCATACAGTTATAGCATTGCATTGTGTCACTGAGATCCGTTCTCCCACTTGTTCTACTTTGATAACGAGATGGTCTATAACATGGGTGGACAACCCTTTTGGGCATAAAGCCACTTCCAGATGGTAATTTAATAAAACGCCACCATCACCTACACATATGTCCTATAACTTTTAACATCCAGTACAGGCAAAAGAATATTTACCTTCCCATATCACCGTTTCTCACAATGTCAATGCTCATAGCATGAATTTTCAGATATTGCTTTAACATTATCAAATTTTAGAAATTTATAGAAGTCGGAAGAAACTCCAAAAATACCTTTAAAAGTTTTTTTGGTTTTCCATCAGAGTGTATATAACATCAGCTGCATTTTCAATACACTCTTTGAATAACTGACCATCCATAAATTTCACACAAAATTAAAAAAAAATTTCCCACTTATTGATTCCATAAACTATCTGTAGCTTGTTAAACTGGCCTTTTGGCTCTCACTAAAAGTTATTATACTCTGCTGTGTTCTTACAATGTATGCTGCTGGGCAGTGCTGCAATTTTTGCATCATTAGACATGAAATGCGGCTTTGCATTTCTTTTTTCATGGTCTTTATGATGTCCAAACTTTCTAAGCATGACATTCCGTTTCTATTTGGTAGCTCCACCATAAGAATTTCATCAGTTCACTCTTTGTTGAATTAATAAATTTCTTCACTTACTAAACGCTTTGATTTCTTTACTACACTTACATTGCTGCATTTTATTTTTCTGCAGGACAAACATAGTGATAACCCACTAGTGCTGCATTATTCCATCAATAAGGAAAGCAACTTCTCTTATGATGCCAGACTGACAATCGATTTTTGCAGTGTTCAGATTAAAAATGCATTTTTTCTTTTAAGCCCGCAACAAAAAGGCCGCATTGAAACAACAAAAAGGCCGCAGGTTGCCTATGCCTGGATTGGTGCCAAGCAATATTTTTGTAGATGACTGACACAATAAAGAAAAACTTGTAACGGTATGTATTTGGAGTTGTTCCATCGTGTAAATTAACTCGCTAGATCCACATAGCATAATCGGCGTTGATAAACGATAACAAACCGATTTGTTTAGTCAACGCTGCGATCCAGACAGGCGAACAATCGGTAATAGTAGACAGTCTCATAGAGTTATCTTCCCCTTGAGTGATAACAGTGCCTTCACAACACGAGCGTTTCCGGTGCCAACAAGGAGCGTTTAAGCCACGCCCCTTTTTTGCGCTAGTCAATCGTAGTGATTGACTAGATCAATAACATCAGTTTAACCATGAGAATGGTTAAACAATGATCATGAATTTCCACAGTTAAGATAGTAATTATTGCTCATATTAAAGAAATGATGATTATAGTTTATTACTCTAATATTTGCTTATTATTTAAAGCAATTCAATACCTACATGACTTGCAAAGGCACTGAATTGATAGTGTTAAGTGATCAGTTACTCATAGATAAGATAGATAGTCATACTGGGGTTGTAATACATTGGTGTGTTGGGAAGCTAATCAACTGAAAGTATTGACATTGTATGGTGATAGAGGGATTCATTGACACCACAGTCCATAAACAGCCCTTGCATGTAATACTAGATTTCAATACATATCAATTAAATACATAGACTAGCTTAAAGCAAGGATGTCCACTAGTTAGTGGACATCCTTGCTTGATGTAAGCATAACTGCTCAACCTTGTTATATACACCATTAACTTTCTGTCTCAACCCCACAGGAAAGAGATATCTACCTCTGTGCTCTCCAAAAACAAACCACTCAGTCATGGTGTTACTGAACCTCTTTGTGACAGAAACTAGGTGAAACCTAAGACCTGGTCACACCATTTTCTGCCATTCAGCCAGGGTTTACCAACTTCTTTGTGACAGGAACTTGAGAAAACCCAAAGGTCTGGTCAGACCATTCTCTGCCATTCAGCCGGGGTGTTCATAAACTTCTATGAAACAGGAACTTGATGAAACTGCAAGGCCATTTTCTCCGCCATTTCGCCAGGGTATCATAAGGGAATGATTATCATAAACAGACCACACCGAACAATCTGGGACTTTGACAAATGAATCATTATTATTGACAATGGTATTAGCATAGCTCTTACTCTTCTAACTCGATATCGTTTGAAAAAGATACCACGTATTATAACATTTTGCGATTCAAAACAGTTTATACTGCATCCAAATGCATATACGTATATATATATATATATTACCGGTGTTTATAAATTATCAGGCGTGAGAGAACTGATCTTTCCTTCTCCTTTTCTCCTTCTACAATCAGCCTGTTGTGCTTGGTGATGTAGGCCTAGTGCTTCATTCTGATGTCAAGATATTTGCTGGCTGTCATTCTCACAAGCAGGAGCCCATGTTTCAACTCCATCTCAATCAACTCACATTGGTGTGTGAAAAGCCTGGCTTGTTGATCCTCCATCAGGCTTTTGAACATCAATGCTTTTAGTTTAGCGGCTACACACTTTTGAGTGCGAAAACTAGGGTCCAGCAATGTGTGAATGACCTGTTCAAACCGCTGCAAAATGGTTGTTACTGGCTGTGAAGGAATGACCCCCTATCTTTTGTATTGATAAGGCGATAATGGCCATCAATGATGGCAAAAATCCATCATCACAATACTTGGGTGGTTTGAGATAAGTTCGAGCAGAAGCACAGGTATCACAATTGACTCTACCACTTAGTGATCTTACAATATGGCCCCCTATGTATACGAAAATGTTTTCCCTGTGAGTGCCCTTGATACATGTGCTAACTAATAAAAGGCCTTGGTCTATATTTCTTCAAAGGTCTTCATTTTTAACAAAGCTTTTATTTGATAATTTAGTGACAATCATATGAAGACATCATTGCATATATATACATATTTGTATCGAGTAAGTTGTTTAGAGCACAAAAAACGAGATGGCCGCTGCGCTTCGATGGGCAACATAGCACTATGGCGGCGTGCTATTATTCTAGGGAAAGATAACTTTATGGACAGTCTCTTAGTAATCCCTCTTTCCCGTACTGCCCGCTGCAGATTCCGATCTATACTTTGTGACCTCGCTTTAAGCAAACCGTGCTTAGGCACCGCTTTTTAATACGCGTGCGCGCATTTGTATAGTATTTCCTGCAAACGGAACAGCGATGACCCCATCGAGTAATACGATAACTTTAACCGTGTAGCTACATTGGAATTTAGAACAAATCTAGCTCTTTAAAAGTTGGACTTTGATGGTTTCGTACATCATAAATAAAATTTATATAAACAAGCATTAATATATGTAGTTCATATGCAAAAGGTAAGAGAGCTTGTAGAGTGAGATGAACCAGTTGTTTATATGTTGCTAGGGGATGCTTACTTAAACGTGTTCTTGCTTTGAATTTTTAAGTTTTGTCAGTAGACGGCTCTCTGTCTAAAAATATTATGAGCTTAAAACAAAAAGTAGCATCTCATTTTTTTTTGTTTTTTTTTGGCAAATAGAAGTTGAACAAAATCTGTTGAAAAAGATCGTGTTCTAAAGATTAGATTCTTCGGTTAGTTGAAGAGTTCTTCAAAGTTTTGTTTTTATGAAGAAAAAGGCCAACGCCATATAATGTTGCTAGAAGGAATTGGTTTTGCAAGAAAACTAATTTTTATGTAACTACTATTAGATAAAACAAAATAGCAAATACTGGCCCTTGAAGACGTTATTCTAGGCAAGTTTGATGCAAAGGTACAAGCTATAGCTTGATGCAAACACTTGGACCGCCATTGAAATGGTTTTAAAGAACATAATGGTCTATATAAGCTGTGGGATAATGGCAGAAAAAGTCAGTCTTTAATTCTATGGGTGCAGTGAAAACTACACTACAAATGTATGAAGACTGTTTGAGTCTTTATACACCTAGATCATATGATTCAGGTGACCAGCGACATTATTATATGAGCTCAGACCAAGTACTAACTAAATGATTGTTGTGATACAGTAATCTTAGTAGAGCATCCCTTCTTGTTTGAGCTCGTTCGCTTGTTCTATTTTAGCTTACATTTATCAGACCTTTACAGACATTTGACACACAGTAGCTCCTGTTACACTTCACGGAAATTGCATTATTGCTTTCCACAAAGAAGACAACTCTTAACTAATTTTAGTGTGCGCTTTAAAAATGTTCTCAATATTCTATTCCTCATTTATCTTGAAGGCTTATACATTTTAGGATGAGGGCGATTAAGTTTGTTATGACTTTTCAGATAGCCATAGGATAGTACAGTAATAGTTTGTTTTGTACTGATACATTTTATTAGGAGAGTTTAATTGGTGGGTCTAAGAAAATCATGAAATTTAAGCCATTTTAAGCCATGTGATGCCATTTAAGCTACATGTGATGATGACATCATCACCTACATTTATTTGATCAAAAGAGTAGGTAAATATAGAATAAGTTATCTTATGTTAAACTTTATCAGTATAGGATGAGCATCTTTTTTAGCTTTGTCAATTTTCACATATTCCTAAGTCATTCCATGTCAGTTTGCTATCGGTTGAATGAAGCAGATTAGCCTTATATGGCAACATGTCATGAAGGTTTTGCTTAAGGGTTGAAGAGACCTTTTGATTTCCTATGTGTAGGAAGTATTGGAATGGTGCGTACTCCTTATAATTGTAGAACAATTTTGCTAGTTTTGGTAATGAATGTAGTACATGAAGGTACACAACAACCAAGTCGGATAGCAATCATTGGCAATAGAGCGCCTCTTGATGAAGAAGATAACTCCATGTTTATGGATAACTGCGAGTTCAGATAATTGTTTAATGCTTACCTTTATTCAATAATAGAAATCATTATACAATGCAATTTTTTTTCATATCACCCAGTATTTAATTCACTTGCTTATCTTGAGCAGCTGAGCATGATCATAGCTAACAGTCGTTGTGACAAGTAGGCGAGTAGTGTTCATGCCTATTTAAAATTTGTGACTTTCTAGCAAACCTAGACTTATTCTTTTGCATCAGTAAACTGTAATATGTTATAATAAAATACCAAAACCATACAATCATCCAGAATTGAGATAACTTGGGCAAGTCCTTGACTGTAAGCATTGCTGAAATTCATCTGGCTTATTGTTAACGTTGCCCATTTGTATTTGAGTTTCACATTAGCGCATACCTAGCACACACCTCCAATAACATGTTGTTCAGCTGACTATGCGTATTTTTATTGGTTTCTCATATTAATCTAGAAGTTTGTTCTTGAATCTTTTACGTTACTCACTAAAAACATCTGACAGGAAACTGAAGGAGTCAGCTAACATGACTTGGTTGCCATGGCTTGTGCATCTTCAGTTATCTGGGGCATTACATCCTGTCCACACGCATGCAGCGTCTGTTCTGTTTGTTTTTACTCTCATAAACTAATCTCTATTTCCCCTGAGGTCCATAACTTGAATTGAAACGATTTTTTAATCATACGATATGAATTGCTGTACTTTGCCTCGACTCATTCTATTTCATTGTCCGCTTCACTGAGCAAGTCTTGCTAATTGTGCGCGATTGGTTTTACCTTGAAATCAATAACAAATGGTTATTCTTATCTAGTGCAATTATGCTGATTGTGTGGATAGCCTAATTAGAGTTTGCAACTTTTATTATCAGTGAATTGTAACACAGGCACTCATGTGGAGAACTCTACAAGTCCGACACATCCTGGCTGTCAGATGAGGCGACTAATGAGCGCATATACTTAATATGATGTCGATGAGAGGGAACTACATGTCACCTTTAGAGCATCAACAGTTCCAACGACTCCGAGTCAATAGGATTGCTGTTATTCAGGAGCTTAAGGTCGACCACATACTACATTACCTTCTAGCTAAAGCTGTTCTCGATGATGGCGACTTAAGCGAGATAGATAGCTGTCACACGACAACTGATAAATCAAAGCGCTTGCTTGACATTTTACCTACAAAAGGTCGTGCATCTAACTGGTACAAACACTTTCGTGCTGCCCTTCTCAATCCGTCAGTCGAGGATATAGTTATTAAGCATAGGTACCAAATTCTTGTTGAGTTCCTTGACAACACTATTATCGAGCAGACAGGATCTCTTGAAAAAGCAAACTGTCAGACAGCTGGCCAGCAGATGCCTAGGTTCAACAAGTACCAGCCTTTACCAGACATAGCAAACAGTGCCAGCAGACCACCTACCGTCGCCGCTGCTGGACATAGGCCTAAAACTTTGCTCGCAGTTGAGGCGCCGTACATGGCTGAGCGAGCTGGCAGCCCTTCCAACATTCCTGAAAATGGCTGGGATGAAACTGAGTCAGCAGAGAAATGGACGATGCGGCAGCTGCAAGGTAAGGTGAATAAAGAGTTCTTCAACTCATGAATGTGATGACTGTCGCTAATAAGACTGATTGTGAAAGATAATAATTTTACTGAGCATTTGTCCATCACTTCATCAGCGTTTAATATATTTGGTGATGCATTTCTGATCATCAAATATGAGACAGCGAATCTTCAAACACCACTTTGTGTTCGCGAGCCACTGTTTCCCTAAACAAAGTTTTAGGGATTTTTTTCCTCTGTAAAAAGATCTGGATCCACTCCTTGCTTGATTGCTGTCAAAAAGCTTCTGAACAACATTGCCTATGAAAAACTTCTATTTTTACACAGTATGCTCTTCAGTAAATCATATTGATTTTGATTTATAACTGATTTGTAGACTTGCGTAAGCCTTCATATATAGACTAATGTGTGTCAAGGTTTGGGACCATCTACCATATATGTAATTGCTCAGCCTTTCTTCTGTAATAATTACAGCCCATGGAAGTGAGTAGTTCTTTATGGTTGACAAAAGCCTGCAAACTTGGCTGACGCATTCCAGTGATAATTCTTTTGGTTTCCATGAAAAGTTATCAGTTTACAGGCTGAAGATACGTCTATAGTTTTCTATTACATTCCTCTGAGCTTAGACGCTGTTTTCACATGTCAAAAACTTGTGAGCTCTAATTTTGTGGCCCATCCTTAGCAGGAGTAGTACTTCTGGTGGATTGGTGATTTTTCTACCAACTCTTTAAGCCTGGTAGCCTTTATAGCTGGAGCACTTATTAATATAGGAATAAATTATAATTTTTTACTGCAGTTTTCCTGACAAGAAGTAATACATTTATGTCATTTTGTCACATGCAATGCTCTATACACCATATTATAAGATCGTTGTTACCTCTAATTCGATTCTCAACTTGCATCACTTGCCTTTAGATTGGCATCTACTTTAAACCACATAAATTCAGAGTAAACACATCTCTTTTCTGTTAAACTAAAGGCAGAGTATATCTAGTTTGCTTGCAAAGACTATCCAATAGATATTGAGTACCTATGAGTACAGTACTGTACTCTAATCTGATTGGTCTTTGCTACAGTTTGTTGCTAACAAAACATGTGTTCATACTTACAATGCATGTGTCTGCCAGTTAGGCTTTTTTGCACTCTATTATGTGCATATTAAACTTATATACTGTCAATTTTGTGTTTACTGCAGGTACCAAAATTCCTCACACTGTACAGTACTGGGATGAAGATCCGAGCGGTTTTAGCAGTGTTCTCGAAATTCCTCTGCAAGAAATAGTGAAGCTAGAACAATCAGCTCGTGCGGCAGACCTCATGCTTGGTGAGCAAGAGAGAGATGCAGCGGGTCGCATGAAACAGCTGGAGATCGCATACTACCTTTGGAAAAATGAAAGGGCAAATGATGAGATGGTATTATGTACTTGCTCAGCGGTGCTTGACATCATTCAAGATGTCAACAATCACTTTCTCCATTTTAAATACTTCCGTTGTCTGAGTAAAGATTATGACCTTGACCTGGCGTTGGAAATAGCTTACTCGTATGATGAGGTTACCCAGTGGCTAGCTGAGGTGAATGATCAGGAGACATGCTATCAACTTGTAGACATTGGGCTCAACCTTATCAGCTTTGTCTTCGAGTTTGGTGCTCACGAAATCGCATGGCAGGTTGTTGCCTCATTAGAAGCCTTCTTGAAAAATCACACAGATCTGTGGATGCTGCAGTTCAGCTTTTATGTTAAATGTCTAAGTCTAAGCAACAGCGTGTGCAATCTTGCTAGGTCAGATGAGTATTATGACAGAGCTTCCTTGTTGAGAGAACGGATAAGCAAAGCAATGGCCTCATTCGGCCAGGAAACATTAGACTGCAGTGAGCTGTTTGCTGAGGCAAGCATTCTGAAAAGAAAACTTGGTGACTTTGGGCCATCCTACACTTGGGCGCAAAAATCCATGCAGGTAAACTGCAATCATCTATTTGGGGTCGGAATTCTAGTTATGTAAACTGTCCTCTCATAGTCTGGGTCAGAAGTCTATGCAGGTAGACTGCTCTCTTCAAGTTGAACTTGAAGTCTATGTTAGTAGGCTACTCTTTACTGCTCAGACTAAAAGCTTTATGCAGCAGGCTATTTTTTTAACTTTAGCCCAGAGGTCTATGTAAATAATTTAAGCCCACTGCCATTAATGAGGGTAAGTGCTTACGTAAAAAAAGAATGGTGATATCCCCAGCAAAGGAACTGATGTTTATTATACTGGAAAGGTCAACGCTGTGTCAAAACTTGAGGCTTTGTTACAGGCTTTGTTGGCAGACACTCTTGGGTTCAACTAGTCCCATCACACCTTTACCTTCATAATGCATTTTCCTTAACAGGATGTTGACCTTGAGAAGAAATCAATTCTGGTTAATGTCCTGTGCACTTCCTCTGTCGCATACGCCAATCAATGGAAACTGATGAGGGCGGAGGACCTGGCTGTTGAAGCGGTCCAGCAGGCGAGGTGGGCTTTTACAACCAGCATACGTATCCTTTCTTTGAGAATTGAGTAGTCCGACAAATCATTTAGAAATTCTCCTTTCTTACCATATCCAGAGATGAACTCAATATAGAGCCATTTTTGTTAAATATTTTGTCCAACTTATTCATTATGTAGCTGCTGTGTTCCAGTAATCCTTTTATGGCAATTTTTTAGCGACGATCCATTAGAATTTGTGACATACATGTAAATATATTGGAGGTTGGTTATACTACACGGACCGATGTTTGCTTTGCAGTAGTTTAGAGAAGGCTATGTGAATTGAAAGTAATTTGTTAAAATTATTTGTACAAAACAATCTAAAGTAAGTTGGTCTAGATATAACAAGTTGCCATAAACCAAGCTTACAGCTGCATTCTATAGCCAATTAAGTGTTACACGTTTTATCTATGTACTCAGAGAATTAGCTGCCCAACGCATATCAAATCAATAATAATGCCATTTTTGTCACTCGTAGCAAATGTCACATGCAAAACAATCTCGCATGCGTGAATGCATTCTTCGACGGTCCTGATGCCTGTATTACATATATAACATTCGTGTAGACGGAGCAGCCTATAAGACTCTGTTATAAAAGAGAAGATTGAACACGCAGTATAGGAATCATACGGTCAAGGTTAAATACTATATTTCATAGTACATGTATATTCTTGTAAGCTACGATGTTACATCCTTTCTTGTTTTCTTCCAGGATGATATTTGGAGTTTACAGCCCAATTTACTTGCAAGCATTAAAGAACTTTGTAGCATTTTCAAATAACTTCAGACATGATGCCTTCGGGGTGGAAGCATCAATGGCTGCCCTCAACATTGCCAACAAGCTCTATGGCTATGAAAGTCTGCATGTAGCACAAGCTTATGCAGGTAAAATCATCAGATAAAGTTATTTACGCTCAAACGGATATTTTCAGAACACAAAAAGAATTTTGGGTTACTCTGCCATTTTATCCATCTCTATAGTTTTGGCATTGGCCTGTTATAAATAAAGTTATTTTGAGTTAGCCTGTAATTTTATGTACTTCCCTGTGTTTAGGGTATTGTCATAATATGTCATAATATATATAACATTATTGACTATAGATAACACTATTGCACTATATGTTATTTTGCTCTGTAATCGTTTAAAATGCTTTACGCTGAGCATTTTGGATTCTGTGAATTCAAAGAGAAAAACTTTTCACTAGTCTATATTGAGCTGACAGTCTTTAAACACTATTGATTTGTCTGTAGGTCATGCAGATGCTTTACTCGCTGCCAGCAACTATGATCAACTGCTTTTCTTTGACTTGGCTGAGAAGGCTTACAAGGTGGCTGCTGACTCGTACTCACCCAACCATCCTCTACTCATTCCATACACACAGACTTTAGGTTAGCTTGACTTTCTCTTTGTTAGATAACCATGTGTTCACACCGTGTGTTCACATCCCTGTGTTCGCATCCATGTGTTCACATCCCTGTGTTCGCATCTCTGTGTTCGCACCCTCCAGCTACATGAAACATTTGCAAGGTAAAGTTAGGTTTGGTATAAGAGGCTGAATGGGCTAAGTCAACCAAATATTCACCATGCAAACACATGAATATCAGCGAGTGCCCGTGCTTTAAGGTAGATTTTTAGTTTCAATCATTGCGTTTTTATGCTTCGAATGGTTTCGGAGTTGTTTCCACTCCAAATCATAGAAAATAAAATTCGGCTTGATACTATCAGATGGTATTTTGCTAGTTGCGTTCTATTATTACAAACAGGTTGCACTGTATATTTCATCATTGTATCGGATTACCTTCTGGGGGGCTGGTACTGCCTGTTTTCACTTCGTTACTCTGGTCATGCTTAGTACTAATGGGTCATATCATATTGCAGTGAAGAGTCTCCTCTGCAGGGCTCGTCTCACCAGGAGTGCAAAGGAGAGACAAGAGCTGCTTGTATGGGTCGAGAAGGAGATCAGGAAGCTACTAAGGCTCTGTGAGTTGCACTATGGAGACGTCAGTCAACAGACTGCTTCGGCACATCTCCTTGAAGCTGAAGTCTTTCTTGCACAGGATAGGTGGGTCTCATCCGTGTTTTACTGTTGCGGTTACGTATCACCATTGTACAGCAGTGACAGTGTCTTTAGTTGTTACAGAGGTACGTGTAATCATATAACAGCTGAACTATTTAATAAAAGTCTATCATAAAATCAGGAATTCTCTTTACTGAAACACCTTTATTTATGTTTGAGGAACACGCGCACCATTCAGAAGAACATATTTGATCTAGTTTTATTTTTAGCCACGTTACTACAAAAAAGTAAATAAAGAGAATAAAAGCAACTGAGGCATTGGCAAGGGCTCCTTATAATTTCTTTTATTTGAAATAATTAAGGTAGCGAAAGTCTTGCTAATGTCTGACATAGGCTTGAAACTAATCTGATTCAACTTATTTTTATACAATAATTGTAAGAAAATAATGTCATTGGAAATAATTATCAATTCCAGACACAACAATCAGGCTCTTTTCACTTTGCTCTATTCTATATCTATTTCCCAAAGAATGTGTGTGTGTGTGGTGTGTGTGTGCGTGTGTGGTGTGTGCGTGTGTGTGTCCAGCTATAACTATTAAAATCTTGGAATAAAAGTTTGGCATTTTGATGGATTTGAACTCACTGAGCTATACCTCTCTACTACTGATCTATACAAGGCGTATTGATCAAAGACATTATCATATACCGTATACCATATGCACACGCTAAATGACGTATTACTAGAAACCCTATGAATTCTATTAACTCTATGAAACAAGATGTTTTTTCGTGCTTTTTTGAACTTCTATTTTCAGTTTTTCGTAAGGTTTAATTGCTATATCGCGGTCAAGGTCAATTCTTTTTACGCGGACAATTGTATTATCTCCGTGGGAAGAGCCTCGACATTCTCTCTCCATTCTGTCAGACAAAGACAGTACGATATTTAATTTTTACGTTTGTACCAGTATCGAGAGGTACCAGTATTGTTTTATTCAAAGTTTTGATGGATAGCTTCTGGTAGAACAGTAGCCCTTTTCATACACACACACATACACACATTTCTATGCAATAATTGTTATTATTAGTTCAACTTATTCAGGATTTTAATTTTGTTTTCTCAGTTCGTATTAATTGTATCATTACCGAATTATCTTTTATTGTAATTGTAGCAAAACATACTTAATTTAACTATTACTTGCTAATTATTTCACATGTGAACATTAAACACTTTTACATTTAAACCCTTTAATAGTTTTTTTATTTTTTTTAAATTTATTTGACCTGCACAAAACATTTTTCTCATGATATGAAGTTTGAAAGTTACAGTTGTTTGAAAACCTTTACAGTAGTTTTTATTTTCTATCTTAATTTATTTCAACTACACAAAACACTTCTCTCATGATATGTAGTTTGAAAGTTAGAATGGCAAATGTTGTTATATGGTAAATACAAATCAATTTTCCGTCCAAAGACATTTTGATTACCCGGGCAATATAGCTAGTGCATGTATATAAATCTCAATGTCTGTCCAGCTATAGTAATAGTTTTAAGAATGAGAATTCCGTTTTGAATTGGATTTAAACTCACAACCTCCAGTTCTGTGGACATCTATTTACCCGATACACTACACCATCCAACTTGCTATACCATGGAATAGATTTGGTATGTACTTGGAATACATGCCACTCTTTCATAGCTCCACGTTAAACACTGCATTTAGCTTTATGTATAAAGCCATACCAGAAGAAAGATCAGTGAAGCCATACTAGAAGAAAAATGCATGGCCATAAGTGAAGGAAAATAGCATAGCCAACTCGCATAGCCAACAAGACTAATGCAATCTGTATAGATCTGTAGTAGGCACTGCAGCCAGTACAGTATGAATTACACAGAAATAAACACAGTAAACATAAGTAGCGAAGCTCACAGAAATAAACACCCTCGATTTAAAAGTTCGAATGGTGAATGTTAATGTTGAATATGTTGATTAAAGTAAATTTTTTGTACAAAAACCTTTTTTATTGCCCGTGCAGCCCTGGGGATCCAACTAGTATACAATATGAGCGCTCTGTTCAACATACACTGATGAACTGTACAATTGTAGATGACTCACACACTGAGACTAAACTGCTTGGTAATTCATGCTTTTTGTTTCCTGTTCACTCTTGTTCAGATTAAAAACATAACTAGAATTCCTAGTATTTGTGTGTATGTTCCTCTTGTTCATATAAAAACCTTGATATGCTCTAGAATACTTCTATGTGGGCTATTCCAGATAAAAGTGTTTTCTTAAAAATTGTGCAACGATATTTCCATATTTGAACCAGTTACACTTAATTGTAGTTATTTGCATTTCTTAAAAATTTATCATCTAGCTTTTTGAGTTTTAGATTTTAAAAGTGGTTCATGATCTTTCAAAGCTTTGGTCCTTGTTTTCTAAAGATAGAAAGCATTCAATTGCTACCAATATGAACTTTTTATTGACCAAAAATCCCCAAGGAGATAATTCTGAGCTCCAGAGTATGATGCTAACAGACATGATTTTACTCACCATAAAGTTTGTTTTATTTTATGTTTGCTCAATCACTAATATAGTTATGTATCAGCATGTGTTGTGTTTTATGTTAAATGTATTAAATGTATACCTAGTGATAGTAGATCTTTAACAACCTTAAGTGTCAAAACTAACCTTTGAAAGGACTATATATAACCAAGGGTTTTCCAAAGCATAAAAATTTATTTGATAAAATTATAAATTCCATATTATAACTGTTTGAATGTAATTTTTGTGGAATGATTGTTGCAGATTTAAAGTTATTCGAGCTCGTATCGCCAGATACTCTTCTTGTGGCTGAGGAAGCAACTCTTCATAATATTAAAACATTTTAAAAGGTTTCCCTATGCTTTCTGACAGAAGCAGAAATTCAACCGTAAAACAAAAAGTAAACATTAGCGCATGAGGCCTTATTGAGCAGAACTTGCTGAAGGGCATTTGCTCGCTGTACACCTGGATGGTTTTCTCCCAACTGCCTCGCTTTTACACCATCAGATATCTCCAATTACTCCACAGCTTTAAAAAATCAATGTTTGTACGTATGTTTAAAGCTTGTACACTAGTATGGAGTTATATGGAATCAGTTTATCTTTTCATCAGGGCATGTTGGAAAGGGTGAACAACTCTCAAAATACAAAATGAATGCGGTAGTTGTAATTGAAACAAAACCAGTGGACTGGAACTCAAAGTGTCATTTTACCTCAATGCTGTTTGAATTGCAATGAGGTGTGAAACAGAGTATATTGGCTGATCATGAATGGTTACCAAATAATTGTAGAGGGAAAGATGCCGAAGCCTGCTTCAATATGGCATTGAACACCATGACCATGCTTACTGGAGAGAAGCATGGTGATGTACAAAAAATAAAATTCCAACTTGCAATGCTGGCTAAGGCATCAGGTGATGTTGTCCGGGCGAAGAGTATGCTAAAAAAAGTTGTGGAAGGATTTGGTAAGTAGTCACCCCCCACGGTTTTGTTATTGCTTAGCTGGCCCAATATCTTCATAACTTGTAATTGATTGATGTCAGGTTTTCTTCAAAGAATCTGAGTTGCAGTTGCCAATCTATTGCCATTTAGACTTACTGACTCACTAAATATTCTCATTTAGCATATTCTTGTTAATTTGTCTCAACTACATTATGATTTCAATAACATTATACAAGCATGCAAGGTTATGTTGTTTCGTCAATGAACTATTTCCAATGGAAGACATATCTGCAGGCAGACTTTACAACAACCTAAATTAATTTTGTCAATTAATTTGTCAATCTGGTCTCAAATGCCTCAAAATTGGTATTTTAATTGCACATTTGTGTGGTCCTTTTGTACCTCAACCCTTGACAAAAGTATTTGATTACGAGAACTTTAGGCTAATAGATGAAGGCTAGACCATTACGTTGGTATTATTAGGCAGTTCATGGTCACAGTAAGTTTTAAGTCACTGTTTAAGTCTCACAACAGAATGTTTAGCTACTTGTAATTGAGTGGCGCAAATGCCTGACCACCTAGCAGATGGTCGTGAGTGAGAGAGCTTCACCCTAATAGTTTCCAGGCCAAAGTTAAAAAGAAACCAAAGAGATGAATGCGTGGATTTTAAAAATACCTGGATTTTAAAATATCTGGATTTGCAGTTAAAAATCAAGGAAATTGTCAGTTTTGTTATTGAAATTAGAATACTTATTCCACAATCAATTTGTTACATATTATTAGTATGCATGTTGGTTTTTTGAAGTATTTCCTGAAAATTTTGTATCACCTAAAATTAAGTCTTCATCTTAAAATATTACGCAATTGTTTATGATTCCGTTATTAGACACAGCTGCCTACTACATGAATTGGTACAATGATGCGTATGAAGCACTCATATCATGCTGTGAGCTCACCGAGTCTCAAGAACAGGTAAAGGAGTTCAGATCTAAACACATGGGTTGGAAATGGATCAGCGAAGACAATCGTCGCAATGTGAGTGTATTAAGAGTATTAAATATTATATGAGAGGTCTCCATCATTGGATTTCAGCCACTGACTTGAAAGCGTTACCAGATTTTGTTCAACATTTTCAGTTTGAGCTGCTAATACATCATCTTTGCTGGCCAGGTTGCCTTTGCAGCTCTACTAGTTGTGCTTATCTGTGACGTAAACTTATTGGCTGGGATACTTTAGTGAATGATCAGAGGTTTACAATCGAGTTGTGACTGGTTGTTTGTGTTTAAAAATAATGAACTTGTTCAGTTCCTTTTCAATTTCTAACATGAGCTCACTCGCATTGTACATGATTTTATAAATATGATTAGAGCTCTCTTCTATCATAACTTGTTTGGCCATTCTCTGTCAATATTCTAACCTAATCCTTACAGATTATGTGGAGGCTGCTTCACGCAGTACCTGAAGGATATGATAGCTTTCTAGAAAAGTTTGAACTTTGGAGGTCAAAGGTTAAAAAGGTTCAAGTACACCTTGAAAAGTTGAAGAATGCTGGTGACCTGGCAGCGAATGACATATCCTCTAGCTAGCTTTTGTTGAGCACTTCTCAAGTCTCACAGTATTTAGGAGACTTAAAAAAGACGTAATTTAGTTCTATTCTATCAGTCTTGGTAGGTTGTGATACTGATCTATATTGACAGGTTAGATATGATGTCATGCTGTCTTTAATGTTGAAATTTACACAGACAAAATATATTCAGCTTTCATATATTGTGATATGTATGCTTTTCATAGTATGTACAGCAATTACGTATAAATAATTTGTAACTACCTATTAATACCAAAATATGTCCTCGTTTAAAATGCTTATGGCGAGAATATATTATATTACATCTATAGACTCACAAGAAGCTTCATTTACCGTAATTAGTTTTAACAAACAAAACCAAATTTAATTATCTGAGAAATTCAACAACATATATTGACTCGTGCATGTGGACAAAAATTCATGTATGCGCGACTAAAAAATGAAAAATATATAGTCTTTCTATGTTGCAATGCTAGCAATTTTGTTGGTAGTGACAATTTATTACTGAAGTAAATGAAATCAGACTTCCTAGCTGTCTTTACTAGTCACATTCGTCTCATTGGCAAAAGCTTTCAACTCGAGCTGGTCTAAGCATTGCTGAATATATCGTACAACTTCTCTTCTTTCAGTTCGTATCTTTTCATCTCCCGCTGCATCAATTGTATCCAGCTTGCACAAATTTCTTTCCATCATTTCTTCTAAATATTTATATTCTTGTGACGCTTTGACTGTTGTAAAAGATTCAATTTGCGCATGAAAACTTTCCGCATCTTCTTTTATTGAGGATATTGTGTTTAGTGCACTAGAGACGCCCTGTTTAGGTGGATTTTTCAAAGCATTAGGTGTTTGCTGTATGCTACCATTCATGCTAAGGTTAGAATTGTCACATTGGCTTGATATGGTAGCTCTTGCCTGGTTCGACTTCAACCCTTCCTGGACATTTATTGGAATGTT
Source organism: Watersipora subatra (assembly GCF_963576615.1). Classification (NCBI taxonomy): domain Eukaryota; kingdom Metazoa; phylum Bryozoa; class Gymnolaemata; order Cheilostomatida; family Watersiporidae; genus Watersipora; species Watersipora subatra. The sequence continues at coordinate 12,821,462 of NC_088711.1, read as the reverse complement.
TATGTTTCCATCAGTGGAATCCTGCGTAGTCACAGCCTTCTGTAATCGAGGATCTTCCCATTGTGTCTGCTGGTTGGAATGATCTACAAAGTACGGCCATCCAGTCCGAGCATCGATTCTCTTCTCCCAATTTGGTGGAAGAGGCTTTTCATCCATATTGCTAAAATGATAATCTCTTTTCAATAAAAGACTGAACTGACTACCATTTGTAAGCTGAATGTCTGCTTTTAGCAGGGCTCAGACACTGGATGAGATATGCAGCAAAAAGCTGTTGTCAATAATTAAAGGTCAAAAACTTTATATTGAAATCTTTGTGCTTTATTTTTGTTTGGCTCTGGCTTACATGCCTGCTTTACTGTCATAACAGCCACCATTATCTTTTGGTATTTATTGCTAAACATTTAAATGAAAATATTAACACACTGGGAGTTTCTTTTGTATAACATTTAGTAAATAGCAAATGATTTTCAGCCAAATGATTAGTAGCGGATGTTTGTGTGAATATGGAGTGTTCCTTTATTTATTAAAAAATTTTTATTTTGTTTAATTTTAAGAAAAAAATTGCAACGTATGTTCAATCTATACAAGCTGGAAATGCAGCATATTAACTCAGCAACCACACAACTCTAAATACCACCAAAGCTAACCTAGACAAGATAACTAATAAACACAAAGAATGTCATTCTGGTCTTTGTAGTACACTAACCCTAACAAAATGGTTTGCAGTAGACCAGTACCAAATGTTTTCAGAAGAGAATAATCCATGAGTGGCATTCCAGACTAAACATCACATAACTGCTATTAATAATTGCCACAAGCACTGCATAAAAAAGAAAACTGATTATTGTCCCCTAAGCAGTGTTGAGTCGGCTCTGCTTAAGAGGTGATTGGAATATTAGCGTAATCAAGCATTCGAGACAAATCTCATTTTCAGTGACTTCAGTTAGGCTATTTTTATTTGATTAGCCCAATTGAAAGCGTGATTTGAGATTTTGCTAGAAAAAGAAAATGATTTAGGATCTCACAAACAACTCGACTTATTAAGAAACATGCTGCCATGGTTATGGTATGGAAATAAAAGTTAGCCCAATGGCTTAGGATATTTTTAGACACTAGAGTGACTAGACAAATGGCTGAAACAACTAAAGAAAAAATAGCAGATGGTAGTAGGAAAGGTAGTTTTCAAATTCCTTTGCTGTCCATAATTTGCAAAACAATTGTTATTTTCGTTTTTATGTGAGAGTCGGCCTGATAATTTTTTAGTAATTTTGATTTATAGACATACAAATAATACATAGATATTGAAAAGAGAATCTGGTCATGGCCTAGCTCATCTGTTTCCCATTTTAGATCATTTTGAACTCAACTATTTAGTGATTTCGAATTTACATTGCGCACATTAGGCGACTGGTTAGATCAACTAGATATGGTAAGCAAACCCAAATTATTTAATCTGTCGTTAAGATTAACAGACAAACGTAATGACTCAAAGCACTTTCTGAAGTTGCAAACTTCTTACAAATAAAAAACTATATTACATAAATATGATACATAACAACAGTAATTTGTAAAATCAGAAACTACCCCACTCGTCCATTAGAGTCGAGATTGAAAACTAGAGCGAATTTTGTGCTCTATCCATAATTGTGCGTTACACCGTTTGTAATATTTATAGGCACTATTTATGGTTCCTAAGATGGCATACTTACGTGAAAATTCAAATTTAAAGCAACTAAACAACGTGAATTGCACGTATGTTATTAAATAGGTAGAACCTACCGGAGCGATGCATCGATTGTGGGGACTAGTAGAACTCGGATGAAGTTAAGTTAGCGGTGCTGATGGATCGATTTCTACGTCGATGCTGATTGTCAACACGATTGGTCAACTCAGTGCTGGAAAACAACGAGAAAATATAAAATACATCAGCATAAAAAGCAATTGTTTGACTCGTGGACGCAATAAAACAAAATACATGTAATTATGCTAACCTTGTAACTTCCGAAAAATCCGAATAATCAGTTTCGGCAGCAGGAAGGGAAACAAATTTACTACAATAAATATTCAACTTGGTTTTGTATTATTAATGTAAGAGCCGGAGCTCTCAGACTGACTGGCTAACCACTATTGTGTCGAGAGAAAAGTGCACTGATCACTGTAGATTACTGCTGACTTTATTTCTTTATTAAATGCTGACAGTACAACTGGTAGTAATCTAGCTTGACCGTGAAACCTGTCAAAAGGTTACACAAATGTACTGATATGTAAATAGATAATACTCACTAATAAAGCATGATAAACAAACATAACATATGATGCGCAATACGTGTAGGAAATATTAATTAAGAGTGAGTGCATTGACACATTGCATAGCATGACTGAACAATAAAATTACAGAAACTGGAATTGATATAAGACCACAATACAGTAGCATATTACATACGACAGAATTAACAAAAAGAAAACGTTACAATTATATTGAAATTTACCTTGTGATTCCAGAAACAACAGTGATTAGGTTTTGGAGTTGACACTCCCTGACTGATGACAAATACTTGCTTGACTATATAATGGATAGCACAAGCCTTTTAAAATTCTGCTAAGAAAAACTTTGATATATAGTGAGATGCCTGACTGCAAGTAAACATTTCGGTGCTGCTGTATTGGCATCCAAAGGCAAACTGAGTCATTTTAAAGTGGTAGTTGGGTACAGGATAGAATATAACTGTTATTTTCATATTTTTAATGACAAAAACTGACAAGTAAACAGGTGTTGCTAACCGGATCCTCAATCACAAAGGTAGGCAGACTGCCTCCACTGAAGCAGCCAGCCACAGCCCGACCACAACACATAGCTGACCTGACACTGGGTCACATAGCAAATAAAAACTCAACAATTAACTTTGTCACATAAAATGTCATACGCTTATTAATATGATGAAAAATATCTGTTCCGTCGTTATATGATAATTTTTGTACCTTACACAAAAGACATGCCGTGCTCATGGGTATGAAGCTATATGGTCTTACTTGACTATTCGTACGCAAGTTGCTCCTCCTAAGTAACCCCACGCTCGGAGCCGTACAGGTAACTTCACAAAAAATTCGCTGTGAAAGTATACGGCTCTGCTGAGCTAAGAATGGTTTACGATGGCTCTTATCTGGCTGTAGCCTCCGCTCCCGCTCTTCTCTCCAGCCATCCTCTTCTCACCAGAAAACCTCCGTCTTTTGTCCTTGATCTCTTCAGTCCGTGCTGTCGTAAATATAAATAGGAATTCTTGTCAGGAATTCCATTACATCTTCCCCCAAGATTTATCCAAATCTTTATAGAGATGTCGCCACATCATGGAGGTGGAACGAAAGTTCGAAATTAGTAGAATAACAATGTTAACCACATGAAAATCAGTGAGTATAGAGACGTAGACAGTATTTACAAAACAATGCATAACAAGGCACAACACACAAATACACCTATTACAGATTGAGCCTATCTGGAGGTTTTACAACTCTCCCAGCCTGTGTCTGACGGTTTTGTACACTTTGACGATGAGTACTAGAGGAGACGAATGTTGACTGAATCTGACGATTAAGACCAGTTGATCCACCGACCTCTATGCGCTTTTGAGCGAGCACCGGAGTCGGTGCAGGCGAGAGCAACTGCTTCCTGAGGGATGTGATCGCTTAACAGTCTTCTTCACTTGGGAAGTCTGTAACTGTAGAGGCGCAGAAGCAGGTGCATCCAGCACCCGTGACTGCCGATCTCTGTGTAGTTCTCTCTCCTAAGCAATAGTTACCTGACTGGTGCTCGTTTCACTTCCCGTGTTCAGTGTGTGGTGGGTGCAGTCTTCTCTTGACATCATATATGCTCAGATGGAGACGACTCAATGGGATTGTCGATCTGCATTAGTTTTCTGTTCCTGCATAGCACGGCTCCATTGTCAGCTTTCAACGCAACTTCTCTACCCGAAGACGCCATCACAACAGCCCTTAAAGGTTTTCCTGAGGGGTCATTGAGAACCACCCTAGTTCCAACAGACAGTGAGCCCTGTTTAATCGTCTTGTGCCGCTGATTGAAATTATGAGCCTGCTTACCTCTGTAGTGAGCTTCATAAGCCCGGACTTCTTTACATCCACCGGGCTGTTGACGAAATAGCCCATTAAATTCATACCTCTTCCCATGAGTAGGTGGGCAGGGGTATAGCTATTCTGCATAGGACTGTCATTATAGCACATTTAATCTCAACATTTTTCGCCACAAGCTTTTTGAATGTTTGCACCCCTTTTTCTGCAAATACTATGTGTTTGGGGGTTTCTAGGGCAACTGTTTCGATGAACAATATCTCATTTCTTCACGAGTTGAACAAAGTTTTTAGAAAGGAACTGGGGACCATTGTCTGATACAATTATGTGAGGTATATTTAATGTACATACGACCTTGTTGACGGTTCTGCACAGATCTGCAGCAGTGGTTCAGAGAAACTTTTTACAGACCATGAACCGGCAATAATAGTCACTTATAACTAAATACTCACCGCCTCTATCATTAACGATGCAGAAATCCATTGCAAGCTGCTACCATGGTTTCTCTGGGAAGGGAATAAGGATAAATGGCTCATTGGGTACTTTCCTAAGGCAAAGGCATGTGTTGCAGCATTTTACCATTTCTCTGATGTCCTGAGACATCCCTGGCCACTAAGTCCAACTCTGGGCTCTTTTGAGGCAGCGGTTCTCCCCCAGATGCCCACTATGAATGTTTTGCAGAACCCTCTCTCGTTCGCTCAAGGGAATATACAGTCTGTTGTAATAAAACAGCAATCCTCCAACGACAGCCATCTTCTCTTTGAACGAATTATACTTCTTTAGACATTGCGGCAGATCACGGTAGTTTGGCCAGTCCTTTTGAATATACATCATCAACTGACTAGCTATGGGGTCCATTGAGAGGGCAACCTCAAGTAGCTCTCTCTTGGCTCGAGATATCGGAAGCTCTTCCATCATTTCCTGAATGAGTAGAAGCTCCGTTTCTGACACTCTTTCTGTTCCTGCTGGGGCTCTGCTCAAGGTATCAACAACTATCAACTTTTCTCCAGGGACATATGTGACATCATAAGAAAACCGCATCATGGGCAGACAAAATCCTGAACACAAATTGCGAGTTTATACAGGTCTTTCTCCGCTATAATTGATACAGGGGGTTTGTGGTCAGTTTCGATTTTGAAGTCACGGCTAGCTAGATAGTAGTAAAAAAATTTCGCTGCCCAACACATGGCCAGAGGTTTCTTTTTTATTTGTACATACCCTTTTTCTGTGTCTGTAAGAGCCCGCAACGACAATGCTATAGGCTTAAAGCCATCAGCAGTTCTCTGGAAAATAGCCGCTCCCAAATCATAGAAGGAAGCGTCGGTGGAAAGCAAGGCTTCTGCACCATATCAAATGGGACTAACATCAGGACTGAGAAGATCTTCTGCTTCAGCACTTCAAACTCTTCGGTCATCTCAGATGTCCAATACCGATCATTATCCTTCAGTTTGACGAGTGATCTCATTTTGACGGAGTCATCCACTGGAGTGGACATAAACTTACCGAGACATGGACCATACCAAGGAATCTCTTTAAGCCTTTTTTTGTTTTTTAGGATAGGAAAATCTTGTATGGCTGATACTTTTCCTGGATCTGCATGTATCCCTGATTCGTCTACAACATGACACAAAAAAGTGATATGAGTCCGGGAAAACTCACACCTTTCCTCATTTAAAGTGATGCCTACAGACGCCAGACAAGATAGGACCTCTTTCATTTTACTGCCGTACTCATCTTCAGACTCAGTATGGACTAACATGTTATCCATTTGACACAACACACCTTCAATACCCTCCAGGTCCTTCTGCATCTCTCTCTGAAATATTTTGGGTGCTGATGAGATGTCAAATAGTAGATGATTGCAAAAAAATCTACTAAACATTGTGATAAAAGTAGTCAGTTTCTGTGAACTTTCATCTCACCGAAACTGCCAGTACTTGCAGTTTGCATCTAATTTTGAGAACAATAGTGACTTTTCTAAGCTGACTATTGTTTGATCAGACACTGGAAGTAGGTGGTTCATACTCTTCGCTGTTTTATTCAGGCGAGTGAAATCTATACATACTCTGATCCTCCCATCTTTCTTTGGTACCACGATACAAGAAGCGCACCAGTCTGTGCCTCCTCTATCTTCTGAATGACTCCGATCCTTTCTATCCAGTTGAGCTCTTTCTGCAAAGGCTAGCATCGAGCTGCAGCTAGTCTTTTGAGAGTAGATTGAGCAAATTTAGTTCTTTCATCTTTCAGCTGAATATGCACATTGGGTCTCATGGTGTCTAAGCTTGAGAACAACGACAGAAAAATTTCTTTCCAACCTATTAAAGAATTCTTTGAGACTTCAGACAATTTGAAAATGCCCAGCCGTTTGATGGCCAGCTTGCCTAACAGTGATATGACTAGCTTTTCAATAACTTACACCCTTTTTTTGCGACGTGTTCTTTCATGAGACAATTCCCTGATAGCCACTTCAGTTACTGTAAGCTTAGCATTTTCAGCGCCAAACAATTCTTCAATCAGAGGTGCCAGTTTTAAACCAAGAGCATCACAGACACTAATTGGTGTGGCAGAGACTGCAGAACCAAAGTCTACTTTAAATTTCACATTTTTAGGGTTTACCTGTAACTCTATGTACCTGGCATTTTCGGTTTCTGAGATGGTGTCAATGTGATTCACACTGTTTAGTCATTGGGAACTCCCCAAGAACAAACTGTCTACTCTATCGTTGTTCTCCTCCAGTTTAAGTGCTTGTTTGACTCCTTTGCATACTTTTGCCAAGTGACTTTTCTTCTTCCATTTATTGCAGCTTGATCTTTTGGCTGGGCAGTTACCACCAAAATGTTTCCATTTTCTACAATTTGAGCATGGTTTGTTCTATGCATTACTGCTCTGGTTTTCTTCAGTGTCAGTCATTTGTTAAAATAATTTAGGTTTTTACCGCTGTACCCCGTCCACATCCCCAGCATACTCCTTTTTACCAGGCCCAGCGTACCAGATGTAAAGGCCATGGCAGTATGAATTACACAGAGATAAAAACAGTAAACATAAATAAACACAGTACACAGAAATAAACAGCTAAAATAAGTCTCGACTGCCATACCTCTTATAACTGCTGTTACAGCTTCCTCCTTTCCTACTGCTGCTACGTCAACTTTTGTCATTACTCACTCTTCTACTCTTATCTCTCAGGATAAATGACCTAGCAGTCTACAAACAAACATTTTATGATGGGGCCACTCCGCATCTCATGGCCACTGTGCTTGCAATTGTAGCAAAGTCTATTTCTACTAAACATTCTCTACTACCTGCTCCATATCTAGAGACATACTGTCCCTCTCCATACTACATTTTTGAATCTTTGCCTCATACCTACTAACATCTCACTCATCACTACTAAGTCCACAAGACTTTCTACTGACTCCAAGACTACCTCTGGGAGAATATCTACTACCCGAATCATAACTGCTAGCATTTCCTTTAGGGTACTGCACATGACTTCCTTTCTTTGATACTTTCGCTACTTCCAATTAATCTCACTTCTGAAGTCACCTCCACTACTCTCTGTTCTCAATAACCTGTCCAAATTATTTGCCCCATTTCATGAGCTCTCAATGCCTTATTCAACATACAATACTTCATTTCAAATCAGCGTTCTTCATCAAGTCTCCACTCACTTCTCTATCTCTCAAATCAGCCAAAATTGGAGCAAACCTTACTTTATCAGCATTATTGGCAACCTTCGCATATTTACTCAAACTTTCAACTTGCTGCAAAAACCTATTACTGTCACAAACTGCCAATCTAGCTGTTAAGAACTTATGTGCCTATCCTGTTTAACATAATACTGCAAAATCTCTACGGCCTTCTCATAAGAGGAATTTGCACTATCTAAATCAAACCTTGCACATCTTAACACTTCTCTACCACTGAGTGCAATAGCTCTCAGTAATGGCACTAACTTAACTCTACTTCTCATAATGGGTCATCTATTAACACCTTCATAACCTTTCTTCTCAACTGCACTCTCAATACGAAAAATTATCTCCTTTGAAAATCTCTCCCAGGAACCATCGCCATGCTTGCCAAAAACCAACTTTTGAATACCTAACTTCATCACAAACATCATCACAACAAATCTACACCTCCAACACAATTTACTCTAAACCTCTCGTTTTTCCTTCTTTTTTAATTCTCCCCTTCTCTTACCTCTTCACAAATAGTAATTTCAATTGCCTTGCCTGTATCTTTTCAACCCCGACATTACAGCTGCAACCCCTCACAACACCGACAACTCGCTTTGCCTACACTTCACTTTCCCCTACACTGCGTGTCACCTCATCTACACGCCTTTTAAAGGGTAGCAACAATCGTTACACTAAATACGCCACCAGCAACTGCATACTTTCGTAAGCAATCACAACACATGCAGTCACACAATCAGCAATCAGGCAGCAAATTAAAGTTTCATCAACTGGGCCATGTTGTATGAAGATACGGACTTAGATGTGTTGTAGCAAAGAAGGAAAGCCTGTCTGCTTTCCTTACCCGCTTTTATGCTGCAAGATACTACGCAATCGCCCATCTTTATCTACTTATCATAACTGCTGCGACTACCCGCAACTGTCGTGACTACTCTCACAACTGCTGTGACTATCTGCGACCGCCGTGACATCAGACATTGATGTAGCCTCGCAAATCCCATCATACAACATACCCTCTCTTTTTTGGGCAGTACCATAACTACCAACGAGCACATGTGGTAACTCATTTTGGGCTGTTTGTTACCTGATTATGTTAGGGTCGTCTCTTTAGACTGGGCCTCCGGCTCGTCGGTCCCTGCACCAGCGACGAAACTACTTTTCTCTTTGTTGCTATTACTATTGCTAGTACTTTCTTCTTCATCACTTTGATTAATGTTGCCACCAATACTGCCAGTAACCATTGTCACTACCAACCCTGCCATCGTGACCACGGTGGCTGTAAAAACTCGACCTGCGGTTATTAATAGAGTGGACGTATTAATACAAAGCTGGGGTCTCATCAGAGTGCGCTTGTACTTACATGCAATTGTAACATAATCTGGTTAAGAGCCATTGAGTGGACGCATGTTTGGAGAATGAGACAGGGAGGAGAAGCGACTGACAAATGCTAGGAGATATAGACATGGACTTTGGAATGATTAGAGATTGACGAGATTGATAGCCAATACTTCTACAACAGATGTCAGTATGCACGACTATCTGGTCTGGTTTGTACCTTTACAGCACATTACTTGGTACCCCCGGTAAAAGCCACAAGCGGAGAGCTTGAGAGGTTTGCTTGTTCAAGTGAAACACTACAACAATCTGGGAATTCACTTGAGTGAGGTTTGGAAAGGTGAAAGAGAAAAGTGCAAAGAAAACTAAAAAATTAAAAGCTGTGAACTCAAAATAGAAAGCCACAGTGAGATAGGGAGCTGAAAGAGGTTTTAAACAAAGTTTGAAATAGCAGCGTTGACAGTTGAATTTGAAGTCAAGATGAAGGAGACTAATGAGAATAAGAAAGGAACAGAGAGGAAGGAATAACAATATTTGAGACATTTAAAATGGAGGCAGATGGCCTCAAAATTAGAGGCCTAAAATATGAGAGAGTAGGAGATAGATTTGAGGCCTACATTGTCAGAAAGGAGAACAAGACTGTGCTGCAGGCTCGGTTCTTGAACTCGAAACATCTATCAGAAGAGAAACTCAGTGCATTTACTTGAGTGGTTGCATCATTGGTGACATTATGCAGGCTGGAGAATTTGGAGAATGATTCAATCATACACGTCAACATCGTCATCATTAAGGGAGTCCAGCACGAGTGTTTGCAGGGCGCGATTCGTTAGATGGATACAATTAATTTAACCAGAGTTTAAAAAGTGCATGCAATACAAAGACCAAGTACCATGAGAAGAACAGGAACTGAATGGAATAGTCATAGAGAGCAGAACAAGGGATGAGAAAACTGGTGCAGCAAAAGGAGTCGATACAATGAGAAGAAAAAGAGAGGGAGCGACCTTGCTGATTATATAGCAAGTGTTGCGTTAAAAAGTAGTGATGACTCTTTGTGATTATATAGATTGGGCAACATCAACAAGAGTAGTGCCTCCTATGCATTGTTCAGGGTGAATGGCCAAGCGACTTAGTGTAGAATCGACTTAGGGGCTGATATTACCATCATTGATCTAAAACCAAATACACAGAATCAGCAATGCCTGACGTATGCAGCGAGAAGAGTGATAAAGCAATCGGTAGTAATGAGGGTGAGAATAAGAGTGGCAGAGAGAGAAGTTGAAGCTAAGTGCTGAGTGATCACGCACCGCAACACTTGTGGTGTTGGGTAAGCGAGAAGTCCATGCCCAGAGGCTACTGAGGCAACGGGTAACTAGTCAAGGTGGTGGAACATGACGAGATAGATGGGAGAGTTGGGTAAGGGCCCAGGCCAGTTGCCAGACAAGTTCTAAATCAATTTACTGGAGTTAGCACCGAATCTTTCGTGCCATGTCGACTAAAATTTAGGCTCAGAGAAGTAACATGAAAAAAGCTGGTGCGGATAAAGAGTTTCAGAGTAATTGAGTCGAGGGTGCAGTCGACTGTTGTGCTAGGATGGTAGTAGCTCAGAAGAGAAACAGTGAAGTGAGGATATGCATTGACCTAACAGTTCTGAACCAGATTGTTAGGGAAGGAGAACTTTCCACTACCAAGGGAAGTGGAGACATTGGGGATGTTGGCAGCAGGATGGACACCAACTCTGGCTTTGGGCACTGGAGTTTGATATAAGGTTGTGCCAACTGACCACATTCATTACACCATTTAGGTGATTTTAGTTTCACAGGTTGCCAGAATTTTTCAAAGGCAGATGACAAAAATACTGGAGGAAGTTGTATTTGTGTCAGATGACTTACTAGTATATGGGCGGTCAGTAGCAGAGGCAGTGCTAAAGAGAATTAAGGGAGTGGAAATGATGCTGAATAAGAATATGTGCAAGTTTCTTAGGACAAAACTTAGATTTCTGGATCACATAGTTGGAAAAGAGGGAGTAGAGCATACCCTGAGAAAGTGCAAGCAATTAGGGACATGAGACCACCGATCAACAAGAAAGATCTCAACAGTTTTGTGGAATGATCTTGTGCAACTACTTGCACAAGATTAGTCCAAATTTGGCTGAGCTGCAGAAGCTGCTTAGGAGTTGTTGAAGGGGAGGAATTAGTGGCTGTGGAGCTTACCCAGAGTTTTCATAAAATCAAGCAGGAGATATGTTGGGTGCTTAACCAAATATGACGTAAGAGCGTGATATTGAGTCAAGCGTGACTCTAGCAGTCATGTGATAGGGACAGCGCTCTTGCAAAAGAAGGGATAGGGGGCTTGTGGCAGCCGGTGTCATTTGCATCGCAGAGGCTCAAAGACGCAGATAAGAAATATGCTTGAATTGAAAAATGAAAAAAAATCCTGGCCATCACTAGGGTGTATGAGCTCTTTGATTTTTATCTGGTGGAATGATGTTTGAAGTCGAAACACATCACAAACAATTTAAAAAGTTGCTAGGAATTGTTGACCTAGTAGACATGCCCCTTAGAGTTCAGTGGTTGAAGCTCAGACTGACAGCGCACAGCTTTGGGATTTATCATACACCGGTAGGTGATCTAGTTCTGGCCGATCTTTCGCCACGACCAGCTCAGAGACTACCCAGCAGAGAACAAGTAAATGCAGAGAGTGGAAATACATGCAGCAGTATTGCCAAGGAAGCAGAAAAATAGGTGATGTACTACTGAAACAGGTACATAGTGAAGGAAAAGAAGATGGTGTGTATGGGCAAGCAGTGAGGAAGATGAAGGGGAACTGGAAAGAGCAGGGGTAAAAGTACAGAAGGGCGAAACAGATGTATTACTTTGCCAGGAACCAGCTAACACTGCAACGCGACTTTATGCTGATGAACCTCCGCTGGATGATACCCATGGTGTTGAGGAAAGAGATGTTGGAATGAATGCACAGAAGACACCAAGGGTGACTCGATGCACGAAAAGAGCAGTAGACCACTTTTGTTGGCTTGACATGAGAAAAGAGGTAAACAAATACGTGGAGAGGTGCGAAGTATGTGTAAAGTACTGGAGAATTAAGCACTACCCTCTGCAATATACCGAACTGCCCAGGGAAGCCTCGCAGTTGGTGGATACAGAATTTTATGAGTTCAGGGAAAAACACTCTGATTTTGATAGATTGTTATCGATGATGGGTGAAAGTTTCTGAACTATCAAACATGACAGTAGAGGCGGTAGTAAGAAAGATGAAGGGAGCATTTGCGAGGTTTGGTGAACCACTACGTCCAAACGAACAATAGACCTTATTTTGTGGAAGGGAAGTTCAAGCAGTTTTTGATGGAATGGGCAGTGGAGAAAAACATCCAAAAAGCAATGGTCTAACAGAGAGATACGTTTATACAGTGAAGCAGATGTGGGTTAAAGAAGCAGATACGAATATAGCATTGATGGTATATCGAAACACACCATTGGAAAGTAGGCTTTTTCTAGCATAATTACTTTTGGGGAAGGCAGCGCATTCCCACTGGGGAGGTTTTGGAACCAATACCAAAGGAGTATTGGATTCAGGACCAAGAGCTAAAAAATGCAAAAACATCATGCAGATTGGTGTAGGAGAGCCTAAGAGCTACCTGGCCCACAAGCTGCAGATGCAGTGCGGTGGAAGTTGTTTGTAACCTCCTTGACGCGTACCAAGTATGAATACAAAACTAGCTGGTGAGAAAGAACTGAAAGCACTTAAGCAGATTTCCAAAAGTGCGAATCACCAAAAGTGGACATAAAAAATCAAGGGAAAGTGATAGAGATAGAGACCAAAGAGGAGGCAAAGGAATCGGAGAACAGCAGTGAGGAAGAGACATCGGGCACCCATGTGATGAAAGCATAGGAGTCAATTGGGACCTGCACACCGTGTTATCTCTGCTGTGACTATGAATATTACTAGGAGAGAGAAAGAAGGACAGAGTGAAAAGAAAGTTCAACACAAACAATTTTGAGAAAAGGTGGGTGTGCAGAATTGACCCATGGGTTTTGGGGTATATTAATACAAAGCAGGGGTCTTGCGAGAGTGAGCTTGTATGCGCGTGTGATTGTGACACCATCTGAGACACAAGCTATTGAGTGCACACATGTTTAGAGGATGAGACAAAGAGGAAAAGCAACTGACAAACGATAAGCGACATGGACCTTGAAACAATTAGAGGCCAACAAGATTGATAGCTAATACTACTACAACGCAACAATGGATAAATAATTGGTCAGGTCGTACCCGTGCGACACATTTCAGTCATTATTCATTACTATCAACACTGGCACCACGACCACTATCACTACCAACTTATGCCATCACTACTGACTAGTCCGGAGTCTGTTGGTTGAGTCCATAATAATTCTTTTACTTCAGCTATCAGTTCCTCCGTCTTAACCTTGCTGTTACCAATGGAAGCAGGCATCTCATGGGAATGCTACTCCTGGGTTGTGTTCGACTGCACAAGAGGTTGCGACACAAACTTGGGTGTCGGTATAAACCCAGACCTACTTATCACAGTCTGCTTTTGATACAGTGCAGTTCTACTCCCAGCAATCCTTCTCTAAACCTTGACCAACTGCTGTATAGTCACCCTGAATGCCTTGGCATTATTCAACGCGGTGGCTGGTTCTTCAAGCTTGGCTTTTAGCTTAGTCATTTTCTCCTCAACCTTCTACTGCACCTCTTTTCCCTCTCTCTCATTGTCAGCTATCTTCTTCTCATAGACGTTTCTGTTCAACATTCCATCGCTGAACACCTCAACTAAAAAAGAGCATACTTTCCCATAACGGATATCGGTCTGGGTACATTTTTAGCATCTTTCATTCGAGATACAAATGGATTCGACCTTCTCATGTGGCTTAGATTGTGCTTCCTCATCTAACACCTTATTCTACACTTTTCCTTGGTTCTTGCAAGAAGCACAACTAGCAGCATAATAACAGTGGTTGTGGTCGTGTGTTGTGCAACTAGTAGCACAACACTTGACCACAAATTCTGCTAGTGGTCTTAGCAGTCTACTATTGTCCTAGCAGCCTACTACACTTTGTTGTCCTTCTGTCAGTGACTGCTGACTCTCTGCACCTAACTTTTCTTATCATGCCCCACAGACCTTTCCTTTTCACTGGAGCTTTCGGCTGTTGTGTGCGAGTTAATTTTGTTATAATGAAAACATCAAAACATAAAAAACAAACATTGTATTAGCAAAAGAAACTGCCAGAACTCTAGAGGCAAGGCAGTCCAGTAGCAATCTAGTGTGTTATATGTGAGTAGTGTTATGTTTCGACTACTGTTCTCTTCACCACTGTCGCTATGCTGGTTATTGCTATACCTTTTTATTACTTCACTTCCTCTACTCGTCACCCTATTTCCTTAGGTTCCATCGGTCTGTAAATCTCAACTTCTACAGCCTTTGTCAACATCGTCCTCCCTGTTAGACTTACTTGTCAGGTTTTGCAGATTGACACCATCTTAAACACGACAATTTAACCTAGCAATAATATGTCCCTATCAAGAACAACATAACTGGCTGAATACCTTTCAACTCCTTAACAGGCTCAAGATAGACTACGGAGCACTGAAGTGACATTCAAGAAAGACAAATATAAATTTTGAGTTGCTAAAGAGATGTTTTTGAGTTATATAATTGAGGACGATGGAATAAATGCCAAATACAAAGTAAAAGGAATAATTGATTTTTAAACTCTGTGTAAGTTTTAGCTGTACATAGTCCTGGTATTAGTGAACAATTTGCAAAATTCTCAAGTCAGCTAGCAGAAACCTCAAAATCACAGAGAAATTTGTTGAAGAAGGTGGTGCGATGGACTTGGGATAGTAGTCAGGAAAATGCTTTCACAGCTGTTATAACTTTTTTCACCAATCCAGGTTTTTGGTTGTCTATGACCCTAATAAGATGACTATTATTACAACTGATGCAAGTAACACAGAGGTAGACGCTAGGCTAAGCTAAATCCAGCCATATTCAGAAAATATGTAGCTGTGGCTGACAGGTCACTCAATGAGACTGAACATAGGTATGCAGCAATAGAGAAAGAAGCTTTAGGGGTATGCAGGAGCTAGGAGAAGTTCTCAAAATATTCGTTGCGGAAGAAAGGTATTGTAATTGAAACAGACTACAAACCATTAGCAATGCTTTTTGATAATCTGTATAAATATACTCCCACCAAGACTTCAACGGTTCACCTGTCTAACTATATAAGTCTAGATATACTATGACTATATAGTATATACTATGATATACATGTATATACCAAATATCTCAGCAGATGCAGGTTACAACGTCAGTCTACCCAATATTAATGACGAGACTGGAGTTGCCCAGGTACAACGCTATTCTGATCAAGGGCACAAATACAAGGACTAGGCGGTAGATTATAAGATCTAAGGTCGAACAGCAACATGATGAAATACCAAAAAAAGTGTAGTTTTATTAATGAGGGATCATTTGCTTATTTATCAGCAACAGACAACCTGTTCTAACTATACTATGAGAGAAAAAATTCTGTCAGTAAACTATGGTTTTCTTATGTCGGAGAGCTGGCTAGTTATTCCTCTCAATCAAAGAATAAGGAATATAAAGGACATAAATCGTGGCCATCTAGAATCCGAGTGTCATACAGGAGTATGAAATAGTGTTTGGTGACATGCTATGAAAAAGCTATTGAGATGATTATTTAGTGTGAAACTTGCAAGAGAGAATCCAACAAGGCAGCTCACACCCAAACACCCGCAGCAATCCTGGAAAGGCCCTGAAAAATTCTTGGCTCAGATAAATCGCATCTGAGGCCAGGTTTACTTACTGAACATAGATTATTACTCCTGATTTCCTGAAATTGGATTGTTGGGGAATAATGCATCATCTAGGATTACCATTACACACTTACAAAGCAGAGTTTCATGAAAGTCCAGATTACATAATTCCGGACAATAGGCCCCAACATGCATTTCAGGAATTTAAGCAGTTTCTCAGAGTATGGCTTTCCACCTAACCAGCCGCCCCTACATCCACAGAGGAAATAGAATTGCGGAGTGAGCGGTGCAAACAATAAAGATGCTCAAAAATGAATATGATCCTCATCTTGCATTGTTATTATATAAATCTGCTCCAATACTAAGCCAGGACTCTCCTACTACGCTACTAATGAAACTAAGACTTAGTACTATTGTTGCTACCCACCTGACAATCTATTACCCACATTACCTGATTCACACTCAAATTCAGCATAATAAGACTAATAAAATGTATACTGTATATTTCCTTGACCAACAGCTGGCATACAGAAACTAAAAATGTGGGTGATCAGCTTCAACCGACTGTTTATTATTAAAAATATAGAACATAATTACTATGTGATCATGTTAAAACTATTAAACATCGCTCAAATAGATAAATAAAGTTTGGAAAGAAAAGACACAAAAAATAGCTTTAGAAGAAAGACACACAGAAAAGACAGTTCTAAAAATAAACTAACAATCTAGAGGCACAATGAACTGTATTGAATTTTTTCTAGCGAATAAATCACGCATACCATACGTCTACCAACACGTTAGACTCACCAGCATCTCCTTGTATATAACTTGAATTAATCTGATGATAGTTGAACACAGACTGAATTTTTTTATAGAATTCATTAAAAATTACTAAATGCACATGTTGGTTATATTGCAGGTAAGTAAAATATGACGATTTCATTAAATATCCTAGCTAAGCTTCCCTGAAGGATTCAACAACACACAGCGTGAACAATAATTAAAACCTAATGATTTGGATAACAGATAGGAAACTCAGCAGAGCTCATCTTCTGCGACAGGGACATAAACAGCATCATGTTTGGCCAACAATCTCAGCAGAGGTCGCAGCTGTAGCCACCATTGATCCTGCGGTATACGTTTACTACAAATAATTTAAAGAGCCATATTAGATAACAACGGCTGTCCATAGTTCATAGAGGACATCTGCTTCATGAATTAATGAATAGAGGTTAATTACAGATTGTCAATGGGGTTTGAGGCAACAATATGATGTTTCTTTTAGAGAAAATTGTTAGGGGGAGTTATAAGACCCCATCTATGTGTACTCACGCAAAGTTAGTGCTTTTGGCCAGCTCAGACACATGGGAGTATTCAGTCTTACGTTTGATCACTCCTACCAACACTGCAGTGTCGGAATTCTCTGCGCTGACCGTTCCTGAAACCATTCGAGCTTATTAGGCAATTCAGCCACTAGTTAGACAGAGACGCACAATAGAACTCCACGTTGAGTTGAATGGAGGCCATGCTCATGCCAACACACCGATTAGCCTGCAACAAGACTTACCATCTGGCTGAAGGCTAGCCTCATATAGCTTAATCATGTGCTGTGCAGCCTTTGTTCCTAGCTTTGTGCCAGTGTTTCTGTCAAAAGGGCTAGGACTGCCCCCCTAAAAATGGAGTAACAATACACATGTCTATGATGCAAATCCTAATCTTTTGCTTTTACTAGGCTATCATACCCACACATATGTCAAAAATAGGTATCCATAACTTCAAACTACATGTATTTGACTCTAAATTTTTTAAGATTAGAAACTGCCAGTCACACTGAAGAGACTGTAAACAACTCCTATTGTCCAGCGCAATATACACCGATATACAACCTGAACAAATTTCTACATTTAATTTTAGCAAAAAAAAACTGCTACATTTGAGAAGTCAATAAGTAGTCAAAATTTTATATTGTCCTTTAGTTTTACTTGTTATTTTGACATTTTTTATATTTGCAATATTTGAAAGTAAATCTTTCTTAAAGACCATGAGGAATTTGGGCTTTGTTCCATAGTATTAAAAATGACAGCAAAGCTAGCAGGCAAAGACTGCCATCATTGAAGAATAGTGTTAAAGGCTTGTTGACAGGGGTACAAAATATCTCAATATACACAATATAAACGTGTGTTTCCAATAAAGTCCCTTGTGAAAGTGGTTGTCGGGCCATTGTTTTAGGAGAGCTCGCAACAAATAATGGAAATATGACACTGAAAGTTGTTTTTGTGTAAAACAGTAAGTCCTGATGTATATTTGTGTTCTACGTTCAGAACACACTGATGAACCGTACAATTGTAAATGACTTCAATACCCAACTCATTTTCAGGTAATTCATGTTTTCTGTTTCTTGTTGTTCTCGCTACAAAACTTAACAGCAATTCTTAGCTCTCTCATGTACCCAACTAACTCGCTGTTATAGCAACATCACAATATCTTCCATTGACACTTTGGACACAGCTAAATTTGTTAATTAAACATGTTCATACGTATATGAACACAGGCAAGCTGTGCTCACTTACAGCCACCGGCTTCTTTAACGAAATACATTGCCTTTTTCTTCTAGGCTTCTATTAAGGAATCTCTAGCTCTATTTTCACCTAATTTTTATCAAAAAACCTGGCATTTTCAATGATGTTATACATCACCACACATAAGGTTATTTGTAAAGCTCGAAGATGCCGTCAATCACAAATGTAACACACAAATACTTTTACCGACTGCAAAGGGGATTTCTTTGCTTTTAGCTCTTAGTTGGATTATTCATATCTGGATATGCTCTATTTGGTACTAAACATTAAACATGCTTAATGTCATGATTGTTCGTGCAGATATGGCCTAGTAATATTGCATCTCTAAACCTATGAGATGGCTGAGGCTGTGAGTAAATATGATTGGGTACAGCAAAGCATTAAAACAACCGTATAGACAAAGATGGAAGGTGCTGAACGAACGTGTCTTCATGTTTGTCGTATTCAAAGATACAAACAAATTTTGAATGCTTAATACAACTTTGTTTGGTTTAGTAAATTTGAGAAATATTTTGCAAAAAAAACAACAAATCTAACAGAGCGGTATCTAGTTATCGGAGTAATGAATTATCTGGCAGAAAAGTTGCAAGATTATGAGGACACTGAATTTGTATATAAATAACCTTCATGTTACAAATGTATATCCTGCGTCATGTATCGCAAGAAACTAATCCGCCACACTCGACAGATATGCCCTAAAATGGTAATCCATCTCACCTTCCATAGGTGCCCAAAAATATTAATCCATTAAACCTGATACATGTGTCAGGGAATATTAATCATCTCACATGCTGTATGTGCCATGCAATATTAACCCATCTCACCTGCTATGTGTCATATAATATTAATCCATCCCACCTGCTATGTTTCATATAATATTAATCCATCCCACCTGCTATGTGTCATATAATATTAATCCATCTCACCTGTTGCATGTGCCCAAGGATATTAATTCTAGTGGAAAATGAGGCCTTGCCAGACTCACTGTAGAGCTTACAAATGAATTCTGAAGTCATATTCTGATTGGCCCGCTCATTTCTACAAGAGAAAGAGAGAGAGAAATCAGCAGATGAATTATAGAGACCCAAAGTAAGTTTATTAAATATAGTCGTGCCCTAACATACACAAGACAGAGAGTAGAAAATTGTGATAATTCAGTTTCATTTTGGCTCTTGAATATTCAAACTAGCAGCATATCAACCTGGTTCCGCCTAAGGCTCTCTGAATGATAGAAAGTTTCACAGAAATTAATGGCCGCAAGTATGCCTCCAAGCGTTACAAGTTTTGCTTCGACATAATCTACTGCTCTTCTGCCACCCAGCACAGTGATGACACAAAAAATCATGTTTACTTTAATACACTTATTCTTGTCGAAGTTTTAAAATTTGCTAAATATAAAATATTCATCGCTGTTATAATTATGCCCAAGGTTGTATTATTATAGAACAATTTAAATTGCGCGATATGAAAATAAACTAAAATGAGAAAAATTATAATTTGATCTTCAAATGCTTTTCACACAACGTGTATACAGCTCAGAACAATCTTGGTTCAACTAATGAGCTTACCCGAGACAAGGTTATTGTGTGGCAAGCACTCCTGTTAAGGTTAGTAACTGACAAACTGAGTGTGTATAAACATGCTAGGAATAGGAAGCAACTCACACGAGTATGAGACCTCTTTGTATTTCACACTTCTCCATCTTGCTGCTCATGTGATCACAATCACTCTGTATAATAACACCACAACTGAATGAAAGACAGTATTCTACTTGTTGCATGTAAAAATGAAGTTGAATGAGAGTAGATAACTCCGAGACATGATAATGTAATATGTTGATGAGAGTGGACAATTCTGTAACATTAGTGCGTAGCATCACGTAGCAAACAGTACAGAACTTGTACAATAATCCCTCACTTTCAGTGGTTAATAGGGACTGGGGAATTATCTGGATAAAGCTGGAATAAGTGAAAATCCGCGAAATAAAAACTAATTTTTTACAGTCTCTGTATGAGCTAACTTTTAACACCAGAACTTTTAACAAAATGTATATATATATATATGTTGCCTCAAGACAATCAAGTTAGAAAAAAGAACGTATATATATAAACTTCAGTATATATAAACTTTCATAACTTTTATGCATGGCTGCATTGATGAAAAGATATCCTGCAGACAAACATAAAGATATACCACATACATGAATAAAGTATAGAGATATCAAGGGTTATTATATTTAGACTGACACACAAATAAAGCATGTAACGAGCTTTACTGGTAGTAAATATGCTGTTATTAGAGGCGGATAAGCAGCGCATGAGGATATACCAATAACTACTCATAAGGCATAAGCAGGGATGAAATCAAGCAAATTAGTTTTAGGCAGCGGTTGGCAAATAGCAGAAACATACCAAAAGGTCAGCACATGCAAAAGGTTCTTCATTTATGTAGGCAGCATCAGCCCCACCAGCCAAAGCGGAGAGCGTTGCTAGGTACCCGCAATATCCACCCATTGTCTCCACAACAAACACTCGTCTCTTGCTGCCGAGAGCTGACTGCTTGATCCTGTCGCATATCTGTAAGGATGGCATCACTCTGTACCGACAGTTGTCTAGCATCGCAGACACACAACTTGTTCACTTGACCAAATGTTTAAATTATTGCACAAGCTATTAAGTTTGCAAGGTGAGACGAGACAAAACTTTCTAAGATGTTTGCATTAAGGCACAGATAATAGATTCCTAACGTGACCGTCTTCCACAGATTGATTATCCCAGAGCTCCAATTGGATGTGATGAAACGCAAAAGCTTTTGAGGACTTACGCTGACAATCTCATTGACGGAGCTGTCACAGCCAAGGCTGAAGTCTGTACCAGGAACATTATTACTGATTGTACTTGGAATCACCAAGATAGGTATTTTGAAAGACGGGTAATCCTTGCGTGCCTCAAACATTTGCAGAGCGGAGTGATATGCCTGCAACAAAAACAAATTTTAGAAATTACCATTGTTACAAATGGAAGATAAAATCTCTACCAAACATGCTGTGAATTGGCCAATTTAAATAAACTAAAACTTAAAAAGTGAGATAATAACCCAATCGACTTTTAGCAAAGTTGATTGAATTCCACAACTGCATACATGTCACGTACATATAAATGCGAGAATAAGATCACTACACATTCAACATACTTCATCTGTTTGCCGTTTAAGTTTTAGAACAAATGTTTATTAAAAACACTTCTATAAAGTTATATAACACAGATATAAAAGTTCTAATAACATAATATATTAATATGGATTGTTATATCAACGTAATATATATGAATTTTGTAAGCGTCCATGATTTTTTCCTTGTGTCAAAATTGTCTCATGGTTGGAGCCAAGGTTCGTAAAAAATACTGTATGTTATTTAATTCCCGACATGGTCAAGAAAGCAACGATAAATATTTCAAGTAATTACATAGACAATTAAAAGTGCATCATACAAAATTGTGGGCAAATTAAACATGCAGATCTAAATTACCGCACAAGCTTTTTTGAAGCCGTTCAAATAAAGAGTGGCATTGTATGTTTCAAACCACTCGTCAAAATTTTCGGAAGATAAATTTAACCCTTTCACAGGCGACATTAACTCTTTTGGATGAAAGAAATTTGCTAGCTTACTTCCAACTTGTCGTAATAAATTTCCTAATAAATATGCACGGGAAAGCTGACATGTCTCTACCAGTTGATATCTATTGCTTGTATTAACCTACGATGATCTTATTGCCTGCGCTGCAATTTGTTGGAACTTCCAAGTTTTTTCATTTTATTCTAAATTGGAAAGCATATTTTCATTTTATAACTGTATTTAAGAATATTGCATAAAAGCTCATTGCACTCATAGATATATGTTTGCTACAGTTTGCAGCCAAAACTAGCTTTTTACTTGCAATATAAGGAATTGTGAGGGTTGATCCATTGTAAGCCGCGTTTACATAACCGCAATGATGCCTTCAAATAATATGCTATAAAACTACAAGCTTATAAGTTATATAATAATAATAATCCATCAAATGTTGCAAATATATATTCAAGAACAAGCGACATAAACAAACCATATTTATAATACATTTATAAACAAAAATTAATATCTTTGAAAACTATTAGCATTGTTTGCTTGGCCAGTTGCATTTTGATTGTTGCCTTCGTTTGAAACTGTTCCATATCTTCTGGCTGTTCAATACCTTCCACAGTGCCTTCTGAGCTCAACTCATCTTCTGCACAGCTGAGCTAGTGGATATTAGCATCCAAACAATGTTTTAGCAGAGCCAAACTATTACGTGATGCAATTTATACTTCTCATGCAAATAAAGAGAAACCATGTGTAACAAATAGTCTCAAAATTTTAGCCTCAGCAGCACAGAATCCATCGTAAAAGCGCAGAACTTTTTTTAAATACATCAACGTATCAAGACCGCGTAAAGCAAAGAACTACTAATAGCCTGATAGGGTTACTAATTGTTTCTGTCGCGTTGCAATCAAAATTTTAACAAAAAAACTGTAAGGACTTGGAGTTGGAAAATGGATTTCGATACGAAAAAACAACGAACGAACTAATTGATATTGATAAAACCGAGTCATTATTAGTACGGTTTTGTGGACACTTTCTACTGATCACTTGCTATTATGGGTTCCTAAAGATCAAGATTGTCAAATAGTGGCGTTCAAATAGGGGTTGGGTTCAAATGAAGGTTTTATGGTATATGCAAAAGATATGTTATTAAACTAATAATCAATACAAAAGTTCTTTATTATAACTTAACCATAGAGATATGTAAAAAGTGTACTCTCTGCAATGCATAATTCAGTGTCAGAGTGAACGATAGTGATAAGAGATGTGACTCACTCTAACTTACACTAGTTATAATTCAAACATACTCTATGTAAAGTTTGCACTAATTTTATACTTTATTTTTGTTATATTTATTTATTTTACTTCTGAGAAAATTTAAGACGTATAATGAAAACTACTTAATATGTCGAGACAAATATTTGCTCAAATTTTACCCAAAACTATTTTCATGCAAGTGATTGTAAGTTGAGGTTGGATAGTACTCTAATAGCACCTACCAGCACAGGACTAGGACTACTATTGCTGCTAACTCAAACTATATACAATAAGATGGATGAATAATAGCCATGCATAAGCTGATACCTGGTTGGCAAGCTTCATTGGAGACCAGTATGACAGCTAATACCTAATCGATAAAGCCTGTTTCACATACAACTTACCACACAGCTAAAAGCGCAAAATTCCTGCATATTTGGCAATGTGTGTGAATGTTGCAAATGTAACGTATAGAAGTTTACAAAAACTCGCCCTTTGTGTGATGATGTGTGAACAGAAATGCTCTATGATGTATGTGAATATCTAGCAAAGCGTCACCGAGTGAATTAGCTTACCTTATTAGTGCTAGCAAATTATATTTTCCCTTCGAATCAACTTCGCGAGGTGTGCATGTTTACACCTGCCTTCTAGTTACAGACCTCCAACGAGTGAGAGAATTTGAAAAATGATTTTGCGATTTAAATAACTCGCTAAGCAACCCGGTTACCATAACACACCTATGAGTTATAGCATACTCTATGTAGTGAAATACTCTATGTATGTTACAATAACACACCTATGAGTTATAGCATACTCTATGTAGTGAAATACTCGATGTATGTTACCATAACACACCTATGAGTTATAGCATACTCTATGTAGTGAAATACTCTATGTATGTCACCATAACACACCTATGAGTTATAGCACACTCTATGTGGTGAAATACTCTATGTATGTCACCATAACACACCTATGAGTTATAGCACACTCTATGTAGTGAAATACTCTATGTATGTCACCATAACACACCTATGAGTTATAGCATACTCTATGTAGTGAAATACTCGATGTATGTTACCATAACACACCTATGAGTTATAGCACACTCTATGTAGTGAAATACTCTATGTATGTCACCATAACACACCTATGAGTTATAGCATACTCTATGTAGTGAAATAATCTATTTATGTTACCATAACACACCTATGAGTTATAGCATACTCTATGTAGTGAAATACTCTATGTATGTCACCATAACACACCTATGAGTTATAGCATACTCTATGTAGTGAAATAATCTATGTATGTTACCATAACACACCTATGAGTTATAGCATGCCTCCATGTAGTGAAATATAAGTGAAGCAAAGTTTGACCTGTGACCTGCTTGACACATACCTCTAAAAATGACTTGAAGGTATGAGAGACAACCAAAACTTGTCTGTTACCCTACAGGATAAAAATATTCAATGGATTTAATAATTCACGATTTCACGAAGTCAATTCCGCGAGAAATTAGTTTTATTTTTAACCACAAGGAAGAATAGCTACTGCCTCAAATTAAAAACTAGCCGCTAGGCAGAAGTACTAAACGTAGCCGAGTTTCAAACTTTTTATAAATCCTTGCCGGGGCTTCGAGTTAACCCCATTGCCAATGCATCACACTTCTTTACAAAATTATTCAAGGTTTTCACAAGTTATTCGGCGTGGCGTTGTCATCGCAAAAATCCCTCCTACATTTTTTTACATTGAAATCAACTCCATCAACCTTTAATACTGAAGTTTATTACGATAATGATTCTGATCTGGACATTATGGTATGTATTTGATTTGCAGTGCAGATATGTTTTTCCATAATTAACTGCGTTAGTTCATTCTCTTGTTTACAAACTGATCGCTTTTATTCAATACTTCAGCTATCGTTTTTGTGCTTCCTTTACACTTGCTAATATTTTTTTTGGTGTTTACTGCAGATTGAGAATGAAACATAACTTATTCCGATTGCGAAAACTAGAGACAAGTTGTAATATTCACCAAGGCAGGAATATTGGCAGAGAAGCAACCAGTCAACCTAAACCCCTTCATCAACAACAACTCCTTGTAGAGATATATGTAGAGATATATACATGTATATATATATATATATTCAGAATATATATATATATATATACATACATATTTTATGTATAGATATTTTTTAAGGATTTTTAGAGATATTTATAAAGAGATATTTTTATGTGTAGATATATTACCGTATAATTTATTACAAACTTGAGTGTACTAATAAAATATTTCAAATGCAAATGAAATTTTACAAACAATGAATAGAGTAAATAAAAACAGTTTAACCCATATAGTGATTGTCTGGCAATAAAATTAAACTGATAAGTAAATTCTAGCATTTAATGGTGCTCTCTGACTAGTTATTTTAGTAATAGGAGCTCTATTATAGCGCAGTCACTGTTTTGAGGAGATGTTAAAGGCGATTCTTTCGCTACTACATGGCTGGTAAGGGAGTTACCATCAGAACTCTCTTTGTGGCTTACTATTGCAACGATCTGCCGGTTGGCCAAAACTTTGTGATCGTAAAGGCGTCTTGTTCCTTTTTTAAAACAGATATATTCTCCTTGTTAGCAGCTGCGGTCACTTCTACCTTCTACCAGTTTTTTTTAGCTGGTCACTTCTACCTCAATCTCAAGACCTCCCTGAATGATTGGTGATCTTCTAGAAATGACATCCACCACCCTTGCAGTCATTGTGCCTCTGTGTATAATGAAAAAGCTGCTTACTCTACTTACTTCACGGGGTAGATGAGTAAGATGACCAACCGTTGCGCAGTCTGCGTTTATTAGCTTTACTGCAAATGGTCGTGCGGATTATTGGGCTCTCTCTCACACTAAAACAAATAACGAAGCGGTAGGGATGGAAAATATAAATATTGCGTTTTACCAAAGAACCAAAGTAAAATTCAATTATTAATTTAGTAAATGGTTTGAAAAAAACTCATTACTTACCACAAGTTGTTGGTTCATCAAGGCCTCCAAATCGATGAATATTCGTGAAAACGTCTGAGCCCAGCAAGAAATTTATAGCTTAGCATGATCGACTCGTAGTTGTCGGCTAAATAGAAACCTAAACGCGTGGTGTGGGTTAATGTGAAGGGTTAACTCTCTTGCTAGCCGCAATAGATAATTCTTAATAGAGACTGATTGTGTTCATTCGCGAATAAATTAGTCCGCGAACATGTATGAAAAAGGCAATTTGCGCGAAACTTAACTCCGCGAATATATTCATTCTGTAGGGTATATTCCTTAGTCAGAGTTGTCCCATCCTTGTCACTAGTAACCGCAAGGCTCACAAAGTAGACACTTATGCTCATGATGTAATGTAATCAATGTACCTCAAAACCACCGATTATCAGCAATCCACCAAGTTCATGCTTTTCTATTTGACGCCCAATAGCTTCTAGTCCAATTTCATTGGGCAATCGTCTAAAAAAAAGACACAACTTTGAAACATAAAATAAAAACTACTAGAAAAAGATTACCACAAAAAGCAGTCGCATGCGCTGGAATTTTTAGTTCATCCATATTTTCTCATAATATGATTTAGAACTCTTTTTTTAGTAAATTAAGTTTTTTTACGGATTCCAAAATTAAACATATCAGAAATAAATAACCTCAACAATAACATTGACATGGTCATATGAAAATGTGCTGTTTGCTACACATTCTCTGCTCCGCAAGCAGTTTTTTCAAAAATGCATCACAGCATGTGTCAGTAGCAAATCAAATGCTATGGAGACTCCTGGAAATAGCGAAGCTTTCTTTGATAGTTTTGAATAAAAATCTCCATTATCAAAATGCCAACCTTTTAGTACCCAGCATGCTACCACCCTTGGCAGCCCACCCTCTGACATCCTTCCACTCGAGCAGCTTGAAATCGCCATCAGCCAGTCCAGCCAAGCTACCATACACTCCTAGCACATCAAAGCCCTCCACTTGTGACATCCTTACAAATGCTCTCACAGCTGCATTCGCCCCACAGGCTGGAGCGCCAACAGCCACAACAGCAAATTTGTGTTTCGTCTGAAAATATTTGGAAAAGAACCCAGTCTACACTGTAAGCTTCTGATGTATTATTGGTAACCTCTAAACAGCTAATTAAAAATTACTATATTTAATACAACAATTGGCATCGAGTCAGCCACAATATATTGGTCACATGACATGCTGACAAACAGTAACACCGAGTAAGGATTTGGGAGATTATCATCAAACGAATATTCTAACTATGACATCAGAATTTACAGACACGATGAAACTAGTTTTATATCTTGGATGGCAGCACTTGGAATGAGCGTTATAACGCGAGACAAACTTTCCAAGGGAAGCACTAATTTATGTGAGCATGAATTCAGGTAAGCAATTTTACCATCCTTACACTATCAAATTGAGGCTTTTGAGTAGAGATGAGCTCATCATCTTTGCCTACAGAGCTAGAGTTTAAGATCTGAGAATACTAAGGGTAAAAGTAC
Organism: Watersipora subatra; assembly: GCF_963576615.1. NCBI lineage: Eukaryota > Metazoa > Bryozoa > Gymnolaemata > Cheilostomatida > Watersiporidae > Watersipora > Watersipora subatra. The sequence continues at coordinate 12,793,538 of NC_088711.1, read as the reverse complement.
ATGGTACGAAATTGATGAGCAACAGCGGACATCAGCTGAGCAAAGACATTGTAAAACATCGCTGCCAAGCATTGTTAAAATGTAAAAACTACAGCTGCACAACGATTATAAAAATTGATCGCGATTAATAACTGGTCTGAACCAGTTAATCTTCGATTAATCTTAGAATTAATCTAGCAAAAACCTGCATATTCAAAAACAAATAATACAGCTACATATAGATTAATTATATTTTAAGCAATTGTTAGCAGTAGTCCATGTTATGTGCAATGTACATAAGTTAAAATGTAATAATTATTATGAGTATGAAAACTGTCTATGAAAGTCTATAATTAAGTCAGCCAAGAGTTGAGGCAGCACAGTATATTCACATTATCTGAATAAAGAGATGCCCTCTTCCTACATACAATATTGCCAACATTAGAGAATAGCCGTTCACAGGGGACAGCAGTGCCGGTAGTCAGTAGTATTAGTTATTGTCTGCGACAGCTGGTGATGAGTTCTGCGCGGTAGGATGAGAATTAGTTACAATATATCTTAATGATGATGTGCTGTGGTAGTAGGCAAATTCTTTCTGGCATATACTGCACTTCGCTTTCTTGTTTACGCTTCCAACAACTTACAGAAATGTGCTACCTAGGGTGGAAGACATATTTCTGCTTTCATGTTCCAATAAAGTGTCAATCTTATATTACTAATATTCTGAAGCTGAAATATGATTGTGAATTTTTTGAAAAATGAAAATGCATGTATAATTTAGTTAAGAAAGTTTTTAAAAATCAACTGTAAGATATTAAATAATACTGAAATCACTTTTGTTGCTATTACCTAGAAACATGTTCAAACAACTAACATGGCCGCTTATAGCTAGATCGGCACGGGCGCTTGTGCATTGTATTGTATAAACAAGTTTAGTGTTAGCGACTCACTTTGTTTTCATAGTTGAGTGCAAAATAATTGTGGTTTAATTTATTGGTAAGAAAGTGTTGCTTGTCATAATATTTGTTAGTAAATTAAATGGTAGTAACCTGCTATGTTAGTATAACGTATGGTACTAAACAGTACAAAGGAAAGGAACCACATCAAGATCATCACCTCGGTTGCATTTTAATTGAAGATTAATTGGCCCAACTCAGTTAATCGTTTATTTGTATTAGTCGGCGTTAATCGTTTAATTAACGCGATCATTGTGCAGCTCTAGTAAAAACCAATTAACATTATACTCTGAATGTGCCATGATAATGAATTTATGGCGCGTAACTGTTTTACCCAATACCGTATATGTTTTAAATCAAAGCAAAACAGTGGATTTTCTAGTTAATTTTTAGCATTTCAAGTAGGCATGCCGTGTAAATGTGTGCAAATAATTCTACTTGTTCAGGATATTAAAAACCTATTGATTGAGTTCGTTGTTTTGCTGAGACACACATTAGGCGAGATCATGTCTCAAGTTTTTGAAATACTTTACAATCATTTTAATGCATGTCTTACTCAACACTTTTGCTTGTCAAACGGTTTAAAATGTTTTAGCAAAAATTTTATTCTTTGCATAACATGCTGTTGGTGGGTTGCATCATAAACGCTTATTTGAGTAACTTGTCCTTGATATGAAGAAACTACAAGACACTGAAACTGTGGTTTTGCACTATAAAGATTGAATATGAGTTAACATTTTTTCTTCGCTATCTGTTGATTTAACAGCAACACACTCTGTAGAACTAATTCAGAAATAATATGACAAAAACTGACGAAAAAGAACGAAGAATAAATCACATAATTAAAAGCAGCATGACTTACACCAGTTTGGCTGTCGCGTCTGTTGCGTCCTGATTTTGGGGCATCCAGACGAGAGAGTATCTTGTATATGTTGAGGTTAGCTTCAAAACTCCTGCAATACACAACAGACTGGATGAATCATGTACAAATTTGGCATGTACAAAATATATCACTGAAATTAAAAACTCTTACATGTATGGTATAAGAAAACATGTATCTCTTTTAAGAGAACGATGCATGTTTTCTTCTCATACCATACATGTAAGAGTATATAATGTAATCAATGAGATAAGAAAGTGATCTCATCTCTTAAGAGAGAGATTAATTTTTGTCAAAGGCAGTAACTCCACGTAATGCTATTGTTCTATGGACGACTGAAATGAGCCAAACTAGCGTGTGCCACTGAGCGTACCACACATGAAGATGTGTTTCTGGACTATTCTGACTATTCGAGTGTTGATGATGATCCACTTGTAACGGCAGAGCGCTGAGACCAAGACCGGCTGCCTAGCTGACCTTAAAGCCAACGCCACGACCGATTCAAGTCCTGGTACAACAGGAAGTCTGGCCGAAGATGAACTGACTCAGCAGACCGAGAGAAGAATGAGACCACGGAAGGACCGAAAAGAACCGAAAAGACCGATAGGCAGAAAGAGTCCAGCTGAAGACCATGCGTAAGAAGGCCAGAAGAATGACGAGATTAGAGATCACCGACAGTCTCTTGCAGATTGTTCTGTTGTATGCGCTCGCACTGAATCACATATACATGTATTTATATAAATTTGTAAAATATAATCTTATTGTCTTATTGCTTTGCACTCAACTCAGTGGCTTGGATTCTTGTGGAGCAGAAAAGGGAACTGGCAGTTTCCTTTACACACTCCATGTAAAAAAATTAATGCACACCATTGCTCTCAATTTATAAAGCAGTCCAGTCAACTACAGTACAATATGCCAGTTTTGTCTGTAATTGAACTAACAGATTTCTGACAGGCAAAAAAATGGTCAAAAATTACCATGTTAGAGTGCGAGAAAACAAACTAAGGTATATCAACTCAATACTAGCCTTTACAATACGAATAACTCTATCATTCATACAGCTTAAAGGTTAATAGTGGCCCATGCCAAGTAACGCTTTTATACTGGCCAAGAATATGCAAGTTGGTAAGCCCCAAGTGTTCCTTGTAAACTAGTATAGCATACCTGCCTCGTGCAGCTACACACTCCTGGAATTGCTCAGACTTCATGCATTTTTGAACTGCAAGGGTCTGAAATATACAAAGTTTATACATGTATTTGATGTTTTGAAAGTCAGCGTTGGAGTTGGAGATTGGTGTTATGTAAGAATTCCTGTTAGCCACAAATGGAAAAATGATATACTTCATACTTCTAATAAACTCAAAAAAGGAAAATGAGTACGATTAATGAAAAAGTGACTTTATTAGATATGACTTTATCAATTTCTATTTCATAGAGTTACACTTTTGCGAGAGGGGAGGGGGGGGGGGGGCGGTTTTGATTGGAGGTATTACTGTGAGTGAGAGGAACTGATGATGATCACAGTCTATTTTAATCATATGCTTTGTTTGTTAGTTGCTTATGTAATCAAAGAGTTGCTAAATATTTTCGAATCGCTATTCAATTATGTAGAAATTGAGAGGTGTTCATCAGGCGAGTGATTTGATTTGCTTGATAGTACTTCACACTAGACAAAATATGTGATTTTAGTCAAATCCTTTTTTATTTAATTTGAGATAAAAAAGTGATTTTGGGAACTGAACTACCTTCTCCACGCAGTCCATAAGCGGTTTGCGAACCATCTGGTTGCCATCGAGTGAGATTACCATAGCAGGGCTGCCAGGAGTGGCCTCCATCAGAGCGAACACTGCCTCAGCACCCATCCGAGTTGCCTGAAACATGCCGTCACTGGTTTCTAAAGGTTTACAAAGTTTGCATATATAGAGATAAACAAACACAGCTAAAGGTCATAGAGATGACGCCTACAGGCCGACTACAGCTAACCTTTCCTGACTTGCTCTATTTTACAATGTACAAATCAATGAAGACGTATATTTGTGCAATGGCGAGTTATGACACGAAGCTGTGTAACCTTTCCAAATCAATAATTATTTGTGCACAATATCATTCCAAGCAAGAAGGAAATGGGTGCAATATGAGCATTCAATTTTTTTCTAGAAATATGCTTCAGGTTCAAGATTTGTGCAATTACTTTGTTGACATCATATCCAAGATGTAAACAAAGTAATGCATAATGCCTGCTTTCCCTCATCAAGCATAGAGGTAAGTTACCAATAGCCAATGAAAGACCTGGACACATACAAGAGAGTATAACTTTAATTAAGGCAATCTTTCATTGCTTAATGGTTGACTTGCAACAAAATTCACATTACAGTTATTTTGTATCAAAAGATTCACCATGTCTTACTCTGCGGTGTTGAAGGTGCAACATATGTGGAAATGTGATTACAAGCTCCTAAAAGCTCAAAAACGAACAGTTAATCGCCGCCATCACAAAACCGCCCTAGGTTAGAATCTCTTTTCAAAACGGCTCAAATGGGACGTAGTTGTACAAGATGGCTTTTGTTTACACTTTCACGCAACCTCATTCGTCAAAATATTTTCACAAATATACTTCACGCATTCAATAAAACCATTGTTCATACGCGTCTATTTTATCATCATTGTAATGCTGTCACTTTTAGCACTGGTATCTTATAACTTACCGTAAAAATTGTTGAAAAAACTTTGAAACCTGGACCCAAAATAATTTGGAGAGACATTTTCCCAGCTGATCCTATGCCTGAGAAACTAAAGCGAAACTACAACAGTTGTGTAGCTTCACTTTAGTTTCATCCACTTCCAGTTTAGGCAGGGTTACAATGTTTTGACTAATCCGCACTCGATACCTTCTCAATATAACACCAAAGTACTAAATAAGGTGATTAAACAATTCATGAGATATTGCTGAATATTTTAAACAGGTCGAGAAATGAAAAAGACCCAGACAAAAAATTAGTTTCTGATAGCACACAAGCTGCGTTTTTTGGTTGGTGACGAGGGCTGAAAAATAGACTAGGATAGTGATCTAGATAGGTGCTTCTAGTCCCAACATTCACACTAGATCTGAGTCTACTGCTGGTGCTTCTAGTCCCAACATTCACACTAGGTCTGAGCCTACTGCTGGCGCTGTTGTAAACTAAGATAATCAATTCAATAATAAGTAAATTAAACTTCAATCAATTTGAAGACTGCATCCAATGAGGCCTATATTTATGTGTGACTATGCAACCAAGCTTTACTGAGAAAGAGCATAGGCACTCACATCAATGTTTGAGCCAAACTTACCTTCTTTCATTAATATACATGTATGTATCTACCCTGTACTACTACTATAATAACTGTAAGTACACTTGAGGGAGAGTCAGGGCTTGGCTCATCATAACCAAATTGTTGAAAATTATATAACAAAATAAACTCACGAAATCCACAAACTAAATACATTGCGTTAAGGTTGAAGCGGTTGAAGCGGTTGAAGAGGACTTTGAAGGTGTCAGCGATAATACAAGGGATCTATCTGTTTATTCAGTTACCTCTACAATGTCATGGTTTGTGTGAGTGTAAACTAAAAACTAGTTGGTCCGTTTGATTTCTGCTTTTTTCATTGCACCCTGCAAGCTTATAACTTTAAAATGATATTCACTTCAAAAGGAATAGTGCTATCATAGGTGCTTTCACAGTCGATGCAAAGCTGTTAATACGATCTAAAATTAAGGTACTGCTTGCGTATACAGGACTAGCCTTCTAAGTGTTAAACAATGTTTAACTTTAAAGAGGGAGCAAATTATTTACATCAACACTCAACGGTAAGAATGCAAGTGTTAAAACACGGAGAATAGATAACTCATATGGTGTTGTCAACACGCAGCTAAATACCGTAAAACCTTTATTTGAACACCAGGGCGCTCTATTTTTCAACCCTCCCCGCGGCGCTTTATTAGGATCGCTTTAGGAGAGGCGTTGTATTTTTCGAACACCCCGTCAGAATGTTGAGAAAATAAATTTAACCCTTCAAAGGCGAATCGAATGTCACGCAAATTTTGCACTCTCCCTCGGGCGGTGTGACATTTGGAACAACCCTTTTGGAAGCAAGAAATTTGCTAACTTACCTGAACTTGTCCTAGATCTCTAAATAAATATGCACTGGGAAAGCTGACATACATGTACATGCGTCTACCAGTTGATATCTATTGCTTGCAATTAATTTTCGATGACCGTATAGCCTACATTGCAATCTGTCGGAGCTTTAAAGTTTTTTATATAATTTAAAATTTGAAAGCATATGTTCATTTTATAACTATATTTAACAAGGTTGCATAAAAGCTCATTGCACTCATCAATGTTTGCTACAATTTGAAGTCAAAACTGGCTATTTATGTGTGATAGAACAGGAGTTACGAGCGTTGATCCACTGTAAGCTGGGTTCGGATTACCGCAATCATGCTATCAAATAGAATGCTATAAATATGCAAATTTATAAGTTTAATAATAATAAACTATTAAGTGCTACAAATATATATTCAAGAACAAGTGATAAAAATAAACCATAATTATAAAACATGCAAAAAAAATTAAAATTTTGTTTGAGACAAAAATATTTGCGTCATTTGATAAGCAGGTTGGGTTCCGATTGTTGTTTTCGTATGGAACCATTTAAACATCTTCTGGCTGTTTAATACTTTCCACAGTGTCTGCTAACCTGAACCCTTCTTCTGCACTGCCGAACTAGTCAATATTAGTGTCCAAACAATTTTTCAGCATAGCAAAACTTTTACGCTATGTTGACACTGACAAACTTTTTGCGAAAATAAAGATAAACCTTTAGCCGGATGCACGCCTATCACAAGTCATCCAAAGCATCGTAATTGCTAAAACGGTTTCCACATACATCAAAGTATCAAAACTGCATTAAAAATAAGGAACTACTATTAGCCTGATACAGTTACTAATTATTTCTATAGCATTGAAATCAAAGTTTTCAATGAAAAAACCTAAAGACTACGAGTTGGAAAATGGACTTCGATATGAAAAGATGAATTGATGTAATCGAGTCATTATTAGCACATTTTCAAAGAGTGGCGGTCAAATAAAGGTGGCATTCAAATAGAGGTGACGTTCCAATACAGGTTTCACAGTAACTTTGATTGCATATAGTATGCAGTACGTCTCGACTTTGTGATGCTCATAGCTTTTTGGGCAAGAGCTAATATGAAATGCATGTTGAAGAAAAGGACAGACCCATAAACATAAATAAGACTGTGTACTTACGAGTATTCTATCAAACGCAGATGGTCTTCCCCCTCTCTGAACATGTCCCAACACTGTAATCCTCGTATCATAGTGCAGACGACTCTCTATCAGCTATATAGAAAGTATAGAGGGTAATTAGCTGTGAGCAATGCTACTAATTCTTTTTACAACAGAGATGTAAATACTAAAACAGCAAGGAAGCAGCAGACAAAAAGGTCATTATGAATGATTACCTTTTGGACATATCTGACATCTATAGGATTACCCTGTTCATCAATGGCTCCTTCAGACACAATTATTATATTCAGTCTCTCACCTGACTCGCGTTCCTGTATCGATTAATATTTGGAATAACTCGTCAAAATGAAAAAAACATGTAAACACATAAATACATTTATAGATACGCTCAAGCAATAAAGGTATTAACCATTCGCAGCTTTTCGCACAGCCGTTCTTCCCAATGATCCTTATGTGGGTACTCAGGTACAAATGTAAAGTGAGCCTCGCATGCTAAAGCTCCGACTAGCGCAAGATACCTGCAAGCAAAACACTCGAAAACTTATTGAAGGATAAACCAAACAGTTAGTTCTTTTGTATGTTACGATATAACAGCAGAGCTGACAATCATTGCTGAAAGCAAGAACAATGTTGCGACTCACAGGCCTGTTTTAGGACACAATAAGGACCTTGACTAGCCCTATATATCAATCATGCATGCTCTTCATAATTCTTGATACCTACGCTAGCATTATGATTTATTGGCAAATGACGTTTTGCATTTCAAGGATAGTTTTAATGAATTTTTATCCTTGGTTACATAAATAATTATCTTACTGACAGGCCCTGTCGCATCAGGTAATTTTTAGAAAGGAAAATAGAGGTTCTGCTACAGACGAATTAGCTAATGAGACATAAGCGATACAAGATTTGCGAATAAAGACCAAAATGCTTGTCAGGTGTCTATCCAGCCAATAGGACATGGCAAAAATATAGGTATAGGTTATCATCAGCTACCAACTATCTCACTTCAAATAACTTTAAACCTCTATTTGCACCCCATGGCACTGTATTTTTTCGACCCTTCTGTAATGGCGTTCTATTGGAGGTGGCATTCTATTGAAGGAGGCATTCTATTAGAGGTGGCATTCTATTGGAGGTGGCATTCTATTAGGATGGCGTCCCATTAGAGGTGGCGTTCTATTACAGGTGGCGTTCTATTAAAGGTGCCGTTCAAATAGAGGTGTTACAATAATTAGACATAATAACTAACTTTTCAATTGAAGCACACCGTGAATGATTATCAGAAGTTCTAACAAAACATTGATTACATAACCTATGACTACTATAGCAATGAGAATATGAGGTAATTACCCGCAGTGGCGTCCCATGACCTCGAGAACAAAGCATCTCTGATGACTAGTGGCAGTCGTCGTGATAGCATCGACAGCCTCAACAATACGATGCAGCGCTGTGTCAGTGCCTATAGTCATGTCTGTACCGCAAAAGTCATTGTCTATAGAGCCAACCAGACCTACTATGTGCAAGTGAGAGTAGGTTATTTTCTGTTGGTCTGTTATAGCACCTGCAAGAACATGCATGAACTGGCACATTATACAAATCGGTCGGCACTCAAATCAAAAAGATGGTGACAGCATTTATATAGGTTATAGCGACTTACAACTAAAAAGGTAAATCAGAGATTAGGTATGTAGAAAGGTAGGTTTATATAGTTGAATGAACACTAGGTTCTTCAATGGATAGCAATTTGCTAATGACTTGCTGTCCCTACAGCCAGCGGCCATAATATATTTATATATGCCCTTGTACATTATGGTTGCATGATTAGTTTTTCTTTGCTGACATTTAGAGTTAAAGGTTTATGACTCGCCTCCCTCGACTAGCTCCTCCAAGAGACCAGACCACTCATTTCTGAAGCAGTTGGCCCCGGTGAGAGTGCCATCTCCTCCAATACAAACTAGATTAGTAATTCCATTAACAACCAAATTCTTTGCCGCTTTGAGTCGACCAGACCGTTGACGGAAATCACGACATCGAGCACTGCCAATAACTGTCCCACCCTGTAATACAATGCTGACAATTGCTGGAACCACAAGTATCTGATAAAAATATAGACAAATATTAATATACTGTAAATCCTCTAATTGAACGCCACCTCTACTTGAGCACCACTATAAAAAAAGGTTGAAAAATGAAGTGCAATGACGCTCAATTACAGGTTTTACAGTAGATTTTAATCTATGACTTTTTACTAATACCAATGCTAGTTACTTACACTCTGAACAATGTCATATCTAATGAGTACCTACCTGCTCGATGATGCCAGAGACATCAGCCCATTTAGCCAGCACAATATTATCCCCTCCATCCACCATACCCTGATATCCCTACAACAGTATGCGGTGATAGTACAGCAGGTACAATAAAGAGGAAATCAACTCAGATGCTACAACTGTAAGCAAATACTCGTTAAAACCAGAAACAGTAGTCCATGTTGCATTCTATGAAGACAGAACGATGTGGCTAAATACTAGTACATGATATTGCGTTGCTATTTGGTAGAGCTTGCCAAGTGATCTCATGATAATCAGTGTTGTTACTTCAAACCTTCACATCTAGAGAGTCAACATATTTTACTGTCATGTTTGGTGATACTGAACAGCAATTGTTATCTAACAAACACGTGACAGCGCAAAAGATTTACACATATGTGAAAGCAGTTGTTGAAGACAACTTCTTTTTAATTCTGAGTAAACTATTGATAAGTCGACATGCATGTAGATGAGTGATAATAAACAGGCATATTTCCATTTACGGCGTTTGTATAGAACTGTACCAACTCTTTAAGATAATTAAATGTCAGTATACCCACAGAGGTCGCTATTACAGTTTTTGTCATCATTGCTGCTTAAATTCAAAAGTTTATCAACACTATAAAAAAATTATTATTGAACTATTCGGAGTTGTCATCTCTCAAAATATGTGTCGCCCAATGTCATTTGTCGGCAAAAAATAACAAAATGATCAAGAAATGCGCTACTGCATCATGGGCTATTCAGAAGACACAATATCAACATATAGTCATTGAAAATGGTTATGCAAAAAAGTTTTTGATTATGATATATGCGTCATTCACAGAAAAAAACAAACAGAATAGGTAAAGCATTTTGCGGGAAATCAAACTGAAATCAAAATGAAAAAATTAAATTAAAAGTTGAGTTAAAAACACCAAAAACTATGATGAAACCGACAGTAACGACTGCCCAGACAGCTACAACAGCAGCAAACATAAAACTTTCATTTTCAGATAAACATTTTACTGATGGCAATAGAAGCAATCTGGATGCATCACCAAATGTGAAATTCTACCTAAAGATAGTACAACATTTTTGACAAATAATACGCCATTAAAATTAGATAAAACAATGATGCTTTTATTTGCAACATATTCTGTATCCACTGTATATCATCCTCATTTGCTACACCTTTCTAACAAAATGATCTCGCCATTAATGATTTTGAATAATCCAATTTTTCTATGTAATCTCTGTTTATTTATGGCTATAGGTTACAAGAGGTCAGACTCGCTTGAGCTTTTTGCTCATGGAAAGGTAACTGTAACTACTAACAGCTCAGGACACACGGCATAGGCATGTTTACTTGATCAGAGTTATAGAGCAGAAGAACTTGACACGGGTTAGGCAAGTACTGAGTAGAATTCAACACTATACAATAGTGTGGGTAAGCTTAGGTAAGTTTAAAGAAAGTAATTGATTAGGCAATATGTGCTACTTTTATGCCATAAGTGCATGAGTTTAAAAAGTCATTCAGTCACGGCGATAAGTTGTTGCATAGCTAGTTAAGTTGTTAGCTCCAGCACAAAAATAATCAGTAGAACAAAATTGTCAATTGTCTAGTGAGACTCAATTTAGTAATGACGCATTATAACACGAGTCTTTCGCAATATGTATAATGCAATCCAATTCTGAGAGCTAATTCTGTTGAACTATGTTCTATATTATTGATAACTTAGTTGTACGCATATATGTTACCTCTTTAATGAAGTATACTTTGCATCCCAAGTAGAGACCCATCCTGACAACAGCCCTCACGGCAGCATTCATGCCTGTTATAGGAACAGTCAAATAAAGGCTAAATGATAAGCCAGGATAAAAATGAAGCAAAAATTATAAGATAAAAACTGTACCATAAAGGTAGATATGGGATGCACATGATGAATTTTAACCCATACATAGCCGCTTGTTTGAAACATGGACCAGCTAAAAACATTTTAACATTTGTAGCTGAGCGATGCAATGACACTGAGCACGAGTCACTGCAATGGCTTGTGTTGCTTAGCATAGTGATGAGTCGCAAAACAAGCACAATCTTGAAAACTCATATAGGCCTAGACAAGATCATGAGGATATGTTTGAAGATATGCATACAATTTAAGCAATATCCTAATGTAAAAGCACGAAAATTGAAATTTTAAATTAAATGAACTTGAAATAGATAACATCAACACTGAGTGAAACTTGTCTTTTACCACTGATTTAATTGATGAAACGTGCACCACGAATGTTAATTGGGTTGAACAAAAAAAGTAATAAATTCACTGGTTTAGCAAATATCAAAACGGGCAGAAATGGTGAAGCAAGAGAATAGAGAAAATGTTAAATCTTGAGCTGCGATACACATGACTTCACAGTCACTAATGCATTGAATAAGGCTCAGTCATGAATGGTTAAACAAAACTTCTAGCCGAGTTTATGAGTAGAACAATACCTTGTGAATCTCCACCACTTGTAAATACTCCAACGGACGTCCCAGCGTGTGAATTGGGCAGAGGAAGCGCCTTGCCCTCCCGTCCAAGTACGCTGTTTATACTGGTCATTCTATCTAATGGATTGCTCATGCTTGAAATCTTCACCTACTAATGTGGAAAGCAAAGAAAATAATAAGATTACGTACATCTTTTGAACATAAAAACTATAAATCAGTCCATGGGAGTTTATTTTGATGAGATTATATAAAACAAAAAATAACCAAACATGTTAAAATTCTATTTTCTCGTGTTAATCTCAATAAATATTACATACAAATAAACAAACAGGTTAGTGTTAGAAAAAATTAAGTTGCAAAACAAAAACATGTTGAGACAATGTCAGGGAAACGAAGTGACAAAACCAAAAAATTAATAACTTAGAGCAAAAACAACTCATGTTATTACTTGCGTAGTGTGTAATAACTTCACCCTATTAGAACTGGGTTACTAATCTATAGCCGGTAGCAAAGTACGTGATAAATCTCACATAGTCATTTACACCAGATACGAGCAAAAACGAAGACATTCGGCTTTGCTAAATAGCAAAAGTATCGTATTGCGTGTTTGCGGTACGTGCGCCATGCAGCAGTATTTCTCGTAATAACAAGTTTATAAACGCTTAGGTAACTTATTGGCGATTTGAATACAAAAGAAATTTTGTCATTCATTGTTCACTTACGATTAAAAGGTTTACACATATTGGTGCGCATAAAATATTACGCATGTTCAGGGGCATATATTTAATTTCGCTGTAAATTATCTTTGATAAATCAACTTCGTTAAATGACAGCTGAGATTGTTGGTTATTAGGTTGTTATTATTGGTTATTGCTACTTATTAGTTGAGATATTTATACTTTTGCATGACTTGAAAAGCTCATATAAAGCAGCGATATTTTGAAACATGTACGTTTGTATGACCCATTCATTACAATACATTTTATCTATCAATGATTAAGTAATCCAATGAAGATATGATCAAGATAAACTGTATTGCCACTAAGATAATTGATAAGATTAATCGTATTAATTTGAGCAAACCAATTAGTCTACAAAATAGTGGACATACTGAAAGTTCTCTTCACGGCTGCATCGATCTGTCTTGTCAACATGAATACGACTTGAACATTTTTCTATTTCATCACATGCTTGAATCCTTGCACTGACAGTTTCTTTGTTATGATCCAAACAGAACTGTAAATTACAAACCTTTGCGATTTCGCAAAACACTGTGCATAGCCCGTTTTACTCATTATTTTGATATAACTAAGTGTATAACCATATTTAGATACTGTTAAATTCATTTGCTTTGTTTTAGAAACATTTGCTTTGTACTGGAAATACTAGGAGAAACTACGTTGGGGAAATACTTTCAAAATTACTCTGGCTAGTTTAAGTTATGTGTAAATTTGCTTCCAGACAATTCAAATACATGATGATTTACTTTATATCAAGCATTGCTGCTTTGAGTGACTATCATTGAGGACACACCCACTGGTGCTGGGATTTGCCGAATTGCTCTTAGCTTTTGTTCACCATATTTTGAGCTTGATATGTGAAGTTTTAAAAAATGGTTATTGAGATCTATTGAAATGATTTGATAAGAATGAGCATCAACAAACCTGAGTGCACATCAACACTTCTAAGAGTGAGTGTCGATGTCACTAAAAGGAATGCTCACTGACTTGACATTGCAGCATTTATTTTGTTTTCACCTTCATTCTATTTAGTTTTAAATCAATAGAATACTCATTTGTGTGTTTATATATTAGGCTTGAATGAAGCGGTAAAGCTGCATTGATGTAATGTGAGTTTGTTTTAACAGTGTTCAGTGGCATACAAAATAGTATATCTGTGGTTGTTTATATTGGTATCAGCTTTAGTAATTCATTATCACTGCCAAAAATATGTGTTAGTAAGGATGCGTATTGTTGAATTGATAGTGGTGCATAATTCATTCTCAATTTTTCTCGTAGTGAGTTTTCATACAAATTATTAAAATTTTTTTGTTTTTAATGTTTTTGTTATATTGAATCAGCTCGTTACAAATTGTTAGTTGACGATGACTATTGTCAATTGTCGTTAGTTTCATAGTTTAATTGATAAGTCTATGCCACACTAACTTTATTTTTGTCCTATTCCCATATTTAACACTAGGTATTTTAGCTCTCAAACTGTTTGCTACATTCGTCCAAAACCTTCATTAAGTTTCAAAAGTTATCAAGCTTGTTAGATTGCTGCAGTGATGATTGTTATTATTATTATGCTACGGTGAACTATTGTTTAACTTGTTTTGACATATTAGTAAGTTTTCTACTAGTAAACTTGGCAAACCTGTAAGCTTACTACCATGTTTAATCCTTCGTTGAAATTGCCATTCTTTCTTAAGAGTACAAGTGTTTCAATTGACGTACACCTTTTGAAGCGGCAGTATGACATTAAAAATATTTTACAAATATTTGCAGCAGTTGATGAGTGGATTTTATGCTAGGATGGCCTTATTTCTTGTTTTGTCAATGTTATATATGGCTCATCATAACAAAGGCTACACATAAATAAGTTCTTGAACTTATATATTAGGCCTATAAGTTCAGGAAGATATATATATTTCCTGAACTGTTCAAGTTTAGAAAATATTTTGAGCTTATGTATTACACTGAGTATATTACAAGAAACAGCTAAATTGACGTTGTTCAATATAAAAGTCAGTACAAGGTAGCGAAATACATGTAGATGAAGCAATAATGTTTTGCAGCTATAAAGGAAGAACATCAAAAGGTATTTTACATATCTTGTTACTCATATTACGCATTTATACTTATTTGCCTACAAACATCGACATATTAGCTGCTTGTTTTATGTAAACATCGTTTGTTGAAATGTTAGCAGAAAATAGTGAACCTTCATAATACTGTAGTACAAAAGCTTCAGAGAACCTTGAACATGCTGTTAGGTGTTAGTAGTTTGTTACATGACTGAAACCCTTATAGCGACAAAGTGTTGCAAAAAAAAACAGCTAATATACATCAGGCACATTTTTCTTATCGCTGTCAGCTGGGCCGGTTTTCTTTGTACTGTTGTTTCAGCAATCGTTTAAAAATAAAGTGCTCAGTAACTAATATAAGCTTACTTGAAATGAAATTGCTACTGTTTTAATAAGACATTTTGCATTGCTTGGTTTTACCATCATAACATTTGCTGTACTACTGGCGTCACACATCTGCAGTCCTTTCACGTAGAATACCATTTTAGCACGACATATCCCTACATTGACCAGCTCTAGAAATGCTTCTTTTAAATTGTGTAACTTTAAAAAAGTTTTACCATAAAAAAATATCTAATTTCTTTTTAAATGCCAGTTCTTGCCTTCCCTCACAATGTTCTTATAAAGTAGGTTCACATAAGTATGTTCACATGTTCGTATGGACATTGCGCACATGGAGCTTTGCTCTGTTTGGAAACTACAGTCTTTCCTTCCGTTGGCTTGTTCAGTGCACTCTATCAGACAGTTCAAAATGGTTAGCTCTTTAATTAGATGTATTGTTTCTGCTTATTGTAGGGCAGTCAATTTTTCTGCTGTTGTTTATCTAAATAGCTTTTAATTTCTTATAACACCCATGAGGCTTCCACTCAGATTTATTCTTTGTCACCGCCCTCCCACAGTCATGAAGTAAACATTGACATGTCTTCACATTGTGTCAGCTTGTTTGGCTAGCCTTAGTGCTTATAGTTTTCGTTTTAGCCATGCTTCTTGGTGCTGTGGGTGTGTCTTATGTTAAATTATTGGATCATTGGTTAAAGGCCTCATGCAGTTGCCTGCAGCTGCTCTGCGATTAATCATACATCCATCATTGGTGAAAAGTCAAGCATGAAGACGTGTCTCATTGAGCGTAAAACACTTTCACATTAGGTTGAGTTGCACCGTATATTCATAGCGTAGAAGTGTGCCTAGCTTTTTCTTTTAATGTGCTCTTTGAAACTCCTGTCTGAATAGATTGGCGGAAACTTAAATTGTCAATTTCTTTGACGAGCTCTATTGTTCAGATATCAGGGTGACACGGATTATCTGCTGCTCTTTGAATACATGTGAGTTGTATTTGAAGTATTCAGTTATCTATCCTATGCAATATCTGGCATCAGAACTGAATGATTTCGTGTGCGTGCTACTGCTTATGTTTTTAGTGTAAACATACCTGGTTTCTATATAATCTGGGTGTAGTTGGGAATGCTCACGCTTATCAAAGGTTGTATCAGTCAAGAGTTAACATGTTAACATTGTCATTTGTGACGCAGTTGCCATGTGTTTGGTTTGACACAATAATGCTCATCTTAAACTCCTGAAGTATCTTGATACATAGTTTTTCCACCAGCAAATCAAATATTTGCTTGTACCATAACCACTTGATTAGATTAACTTTTGAGGGGTAAAGATTACTGACTATAACGTGAGAAGATTTTGCCAAGAACATTTCGTTCTAGTGGTTGAAGACTTTAAAATTGATGGAGATTCATTGTTGACATATTTGTTATATGACATCTGTTGCTAACAAATACTCAGCTCTAGTGACTAGACAATATAAGGATACTTATGTATATGTGTTAGTAGATAAAGTCCAAACGCTGCCACGCACTATTCACGTTGTAAGCGCATATACTTGACTATGTTCATAGAAATTCTCTTGCGCCTCGTCATGTAATGCTATATGGATGTTATCTTTGTCATCACACTGACTATAAGTTCCGGTTGCTTGTTAAGTGACTTCTTAAAATTGTTTACAGTTGATTAGTTTCAATTCTAGCTAAATCCGTCATTTGTATTGAGTCTAGTGACTATTTGTACACTGATAAAACCCCTATCTATGTTGAAGTATTTGCTCTGCAACTGGCGCGAATGACGACCCGAGTTGAGTTCGTTATACTGTTTAGTTTAGCTGTGCATCACTTGAAGGGCTTCAGTAGTCCAATTCTAAGTGATAGTGATACATGCCTATCTTAAAAGCATTATTACAGTTTCTCTTTGCTGGTTTGAGCTATTATCCTTATGCTACTGGCGTTTATGGCTGCTTGTTTCTCAGTGCTTCTTTAACTACTGGCTAGGCTGCTCTATTTATCCAACGGGAAGGGCTCTTTTCAATGTTGAATGAGCAATTATGTAGACCACAACACTATCAACAGTGTACTTGTTGCTCCAGTCTCTGCCAATGCATTAGTAATTGTTGCAAAAGACCTATTGAACTCACTTTTTACTAACTTCATTTGATCTTGATTTTGTTTCTATTGAGAAACTGAGAAGGTATCACGATGACAAACAGTGGCTGAGAAGGCTTAGCTATGGCGAGGAGAAATGAAATCGTGTGTTCTTTGTATTTGACTAAGCATTTAGCCGTCGCAGCCAAATTGAAATTTGTGTTTTGCTAAGTTAAGCTACATAGAATAACACCTGTAATTGGATCTACAAAATGTCTTGTTGCATCATTTTGTTTGCATTTCATTCTTGAAAGGTGAGACTGTTGTTGGCGGAGAGCTTTTGGTCAAATGGAGGAGAATGTTAGGAATGTGTTCTTTGAATAAGGGTATTTAGGTGTCCAGTGCTTTGGCACATTGATTATCCAGTCAGATAGTGTCACTTGGGTTTACATCAGTTTTTTGTCCATCGCGTGTGATCAAACTCCCATTTAGCAGTCTAAACTGTCACCTGGTGTGCTCAGCAGTTTTGTGATATGTCATAGAATTATTTTTCTTATTTCATATTAATTTTTTAAGAAGTGTTCCATCATCTTGGTATCAACTTTCCGTTTATGCAGATTCAAACAAACATTTGCATTTGACTTTCTTCTTCGCACTATCATGTTTAACTTTGTGTATAATGTACGTTTTAAGGGCAGCGTATGACTGATGATGTATAGTTTGCTAGAATTAATATCTTGGAGATTCTGGTTCAATTACTGTCTTCGTCGATTAAATGGTGTTCCTTCACAATTTCTGAATGTATCACAAAAATAACTTAGTCATTTTTATGGTCACTTTGGTGTACCTGTCTCATATATACTATTGCTGCATGGAATGCTTGAAAGTGTGCTATTTGAGTAGCACAAACCTGGAGAATGCATGCCAGAGTGGGTGAGTCATGAGTAGCTCTCTCATGTGAGTTAAGAAGGCATAAGGTCTTTTTAGCCCACCCCAAGCGCATGCCTTTTTAAAATCTTTAAAACCTTAAGTTTTGTTTGTCAGAAATAGTATGATAATTATACTGCTATATTGTGAGTGAAAACAAGCGAGAATTATTATTCCACAATGCTTAACGGTTACCATAACAATGGCTCTGTCGTTTACAGAGCTTGCAAGTTAACAATGGCTTATACCTGTAAGATTTTACTAATTATTGGCTTGACTAAGGTCTGCTTTGTTGTTGATTTCTCCCTCCCTAAGAGTGTTCAATGTAACCTAGCTCCTCAGTTGGTGCACGTTTATAGCATGTGTTTAGTAGATTGCACACGATTCATCTGATATTTTGGTCATGCAGTATGTACATGTATGTAGTGGGCTGTTTCATAGTAATTTTGTTAAAATTACCTCGATATTGGTGTTTGTATAAGGCAAAGTGAAACTGCTTATCGGCTGTTATTCTCATGACTGTGGCATTCATATTAAGACATAAATAGTGTTTTACTGCTAACAAATGTTTTTTCTCAAAGGTTGACTTGCAACAAAATTCACATTACAGTTATTCGATATCAAAAGATTCACCATGTCTTACTTTGTTGTGTTGTAGGTGCAAAATATGTGGGAATGTGATTACAAGCTTTTAAAAGCTCAAAAACAAACACTTAATCGCAGCCACATGAGACCGCCGTAGTTTGGATTCTCTTTCCAAAACGACTAAAATGTGATGTAGTTGTGGTAGATGGTTTCTGTTGACACTTTCATGCCACCTTATTCGTCAAAATATTTTCACAAATATACTTCACGCATTCAATAAAACCATGTCTATCGTTCTTACGCGTCTATTTTATCGTCATTGTAATGCTGTCACTTTTAGCACTGATATCTTATAACTTACTGTAAAATTCATTTAATTTTTTAATCTCACCTCGAAGGAGTACATATCATTGTCTGATAATCATGACGAGCCTGTTGGTAACCTGTGATAATCGAAAAGTGCTGCAAAAATTATTTTTGAAGTATTGGGTCACATGATCAGATTACGACTTGACAATTAGTTCAAGCCGAAACCAAACTGTAAAGTAGCGAGCATCTATATTTATAATATATATATAAACTAGTGCTACGATAAGTTTATATTGAGCTTTTTATTGGCCTTTCAATTCACGTTAGAACATCACGTGACAAAACAATAACCAAACTGTCATGGCTACGCCAGAGAAATAAACGGATTCCAATCTACGGCGGCTTTTCGTTTTTGAGCTTTTAAGAGCTTGAAATCACATTTCCACATATTTGGCACCTACAACACAACAGAGTAAGACATGGTGAATCTTTTGATACCAAATAACTGTAATGTGAATTTTGTTGCTAGTCAACCTTTAACATATGTTTTTTTATATTATTTTTACTTTTTTATCAATACCATAAAATTAAAAAGTTAAGGTAAAAAGTGAAAAGTTTCAGCTTCCTACTAGCAAGGAATTCTTGTCATGTTGAGTAAGCTAAATGAACTTGTGGAGTTTCACTCTCGAGATAAGTTAAGTAGAATCTTCTCTTTCTAAACCTCTGCGAAATTAGATCACTGAAAGCGTAAAGTTTTAAATGATTGCGTTATTGTACATCAAAACGGTATCGCATATTTATTCACTTATCTTAGCTGTGTAATTCTATATTATAGAATGGTTTTGGTTTTGCGGCATTTGATCATCAGTATCTCAATGCTCTCTCAACTGTGAAATATGTAAAAGTACAGGTATAGAAGTAGGACAATTGGGAATATATTGATTTTGTACTTTAATGAAGAGTTTTTATAAAAGGTTTCACAATATGAATTTGGTAACGATGGGACAGGCACTATACAGGATTGGTTTTTGCTGTTAATGAATTGGAACTGTTTCACTCTGAATGAGGAATGCAGTGGCGTCAGGAGAGGGTGAGAGATGGGTTAATGCATGCTTGCTAGCCAGTTACAGTAACCAGGTCTGACAACGGCCACAGTTTAATTACCATAACAACACCTACTGCACTAATTTTGTGGTGATCGAGCCAAAGCTGTCCAAATAGGCAACTGCCAAACCAGTCTCTTTTATAACATAAAACAAAACGTTGGTAGGCTTTTCTGTGATGTCGTTAGGAAGAACGGTTAGCTATGAATGGAGAAGTAGCTCTAGAACCATTTTATTTAGTATATACGTTATTCGCCAGCTAGAAAGTATTGTCCAAACATGCAATATATCTTAGTTGAACTAAAACATACTGATCGATTGCCTTCAAATATCATCATATCCTGGTTTTTCACAAAAATTTCTGATAACAGACTAGAACAAGTTCTATGTCCTATGCATCTTATAGCAGGGCTAAAGACGGAGCCGTCTTGGCTCCGAGATTTGCGTATTATCATTAAATCAGTTTTGCAAGGAGAGATAATCTATGGGGTAAAAACCTCTCGGTCACCGATTATACTAGAACTGTTTTCTGACAGATAACAAAAGCCAATGTAGCATTTCTAGAGTGGCCGCCAGGATGAAAACCATAGGACATTAGACCAAAACGCTCTGTTACACTACACTTTGGCTCTACATTCCTTTTACCCCTACGTTTCTTAGGCTGCCCTCATTTTAGTCTGCGGTAACAATTCGTTCAGCATTGCAGTTGCCGCAAACTCTGATTCAGTCGATCATCGTATTCTTAATAGGTTTGTGCCTCACAGGAGCATGGAGGACATTGTGGGATGGTGATGAAGTATTGAGCTGCTGGTAGCTGTCATCACCATTACTGCCCATGGAAGGGTCAGTACTCTATAATCATTTGTGCCGGTCACATGAGACACACCGGTGTAACTTGAATAACTTTGACCTAGGTCAGGTTCTTAAATTTCATGTACAGCTAGTAGTTTGTTTGAAGACTACTTGCTATTGCCGCTAAGTCCCCAATTCCACGTTGTTTGAAATTTAGTTACTTATTTCAATATCTGTGAGTGTATTTACATAAACATGTATAGTATGTAGGTATTTCCGGAACATCTAATACTTATGAATGGACTAACTGTGCTACTTGGTGTTGCCTAGGTGATAAAAAATTTTTGGTCAGAAAACTGATTTGCATTTAACATATAACAACATTTTCTATTCTAACTTTCAAACTACATATCATGAGAGAAGTGTTTTGTGTAGTTAAAATAAATTGAGAGAGAAAGTAAAAACAAATGCAAAGGTTTTCAAATTTGTCAAATAACTTTTAAACTTCGTATCATGAGGAAAATGTTTCGTGCAGGTTAAATAAATTAAATAAATGAAATGACTATAAAATGGTTTAGATGTAAATGTGAAATAATTACCAAGTAATAGCTAAATTAAGTCGGTTTTGCTACAATTACAATAAAAAATGATTCGGTAATGACACAATTAATACGAACTGAGAAAACAAAATAAAAATCCTGAGTATGTAGAATTTATAATAACAATTTTGGCATAGAAGTGTGTGTATAAAAAAGGTTACTGTTCCACCATAAGCTACCCATCAAAACTTTGAATACGATGATACGGGACAATATATAATTGTCTGCACGAGAAGAATTGGCTTTGACCCCAGATATAGTAATCAAACTTTATGAAAAATATTGCTTAACAAGGGCATCGCAACGCATGGCCACATCAGTAAAATAATCAGCGTGCGCTATACATGTAGCTATAGCAGGAATGACAGATCCACCGACACACTTTGAGAAATATATATATATATAAATTATTGTATTCTATCTCTCTTACAGAGGGAGGGAAGCCAACAACAACAAGAGCATGGTCAGACGAGGCTTAGGTAAGGAAAGTTTTCTTACAGACAGTTTTGTAGACTGAATGGTGATATTTCAAGGAGTTTGAAAGATTTGAAAATTATATTATTAAAGTATTATTAAAGTATTAATTATTAATCTGTTACAAGCGTTACTAACCCTTATAGATCTGAAGCTATTGCAACCAAGCAGGGTAGACCTGAATCATTGAATGACTAAAAATCTGGGCTGGCAAGAAAGGCTTAAAGCTCTAACCAGTATTGGCTGCTCGTGTTATTTATTCGTTGACAATAATTTTTGATTGTCTTTTTGGCCCGAATAATATTTCAATGATTCACAAATGAGTTTCCCTTCACTATGTGTCTAGTGCCATGCTTTTTTTAGTTGATGCGTCGTGTTTCGTCAAATCACGACACATATTTACAGTTGAGAGGGAGACGAGAGTGATCTTCTAACATATTACTCCTGACAGCTTCCTTGTTGAGCCAGGATGTTTTGTAGCAAATGGATGACACGAATTCGTTTAGCAAATGATTTACCATCTCTAGTTGGCTAAAACTGTTATTAAAAATCTCTTATCAGTTCTGGCTTATTCCTAAAAAAACACTAGGCCCAACCAATAATATACAACCCCCACATGATAGGTTACGGGCATCATGCGGGCGGGGTTTGATGATCGAGCTCTGTTAGGATTGTGCTAGCCTGGGTTTTGCGGCTTACACAGTTCTCGCGGGGCAGACGCATTGCCTTGTTAGGTTTTATAAAACACGACTCGTTGTTATCGTGTCATTAGCTCATTCAGTCAGTGGACCTCCGCGGTTCACAATAGCGAACCTTGAATTTCTACAGTGTAGGGCTAATGCCTAACCAAAAAAATGAATCCATGGAAAATAAAACATTTCAAATCACCTATTTTTACCACTTTTGAAATTGTTAGAGGTCGTAGTATATGCTTAAAGTTAAATATAAATTACCCGAAATCACCCGAACAACGTCCTTTGGTTTCTAGTATTTTATTAATATTTTGCCACTCCTAATATAAAATGACAAAGTATTTTATCGTTGTCACATTTTTTGACTTGGCCAATATGATGCGACAGCAGGCAAAGCTGTGCAGTATTGTTTTCATACTCAAAATCTAAATCTAAAATCAAATTTGGGCCATTTCACAATGGCGGCTATTAATATCACGAATGCTTGTGAATGGTAACTGACTAACTATAACGGTGACAATATTGGGTAACTATTTTATTTGACAACAAAATGAAACCAACAGATCAGTAAAATAACCACTATTGTTCATAATATTTGTAAATTTGTATTCAGCATATTTGTTTGTTCGGATGCCGTGTTGGGGTTCATCCCAACAGAGCTCGATCATTAAACCCCGCCTATATGATGCAAGTCGCCATCCTTGTGGGGGTGTATATCATTGGCCCAACAGAGTTGGTTGATGAACGAATAGAAGTTATGGCTTTCAGGAATTCGCTCACACTTAGAATTTAATTTTCATTTGACGTAGGATTACTTACTTTTTGCACCTAATTCTCTTGAAATGTCTGTATACGCTTTTTCTCTTGGGTACAGCGACCATTTTGGGGATGACACGGCGACCTTATGGGTTCAGCAATGTTTTAGGTACAGAGACCATTTTGGGTACAATGACCATTTTGAGCACGGCTACCTTTTTAGATAGGAACACACCACCACAGGGTGCTCTTTTCCTATTAGCTGCTGCTATTCCTTCACCCCCACCATTTTGAACGCGTTCATTAGCAATTAAAACAATCCTGGCTAATCGTTTCTCCTCAGTGTCCATGTTACTAGTGCCGGTCGTGTTTTTTTTCCCGCTTGGTGAAGTACATATTTCTATTCGTAATTTCCCATATTATTACACGGGTAAATGTTACTGAGAAATATTGACCTTACAATATCAAGGCTATTCATGGTTGTATGCTTAAGAAAACATTTCATTTGTTTTTGATGCAAAGGAAACTTTGGAATATTTTCAGGCAAAGAAATGTATGATGCCTGCTGTGCAATTTTGCGTGAACCGCTCAAAGCCAGGCATTTGGTGTGTCGTAAAGAGGAATAAAGGCGTACAAAATTTTCTTTTGGCAGAACGAGTCCCACGACTTGATGTCTACAAGTCGCATTATTCTTTGTTGCTCTAACTGCTACAACACCTCTAAGCTTCTGCTCAAAACCTCTATAGGTATTACATAATTAGTTAAACATGAGCCTGTGACAGATATTTGTTCTCACAAGCTGCGTAGATGATTCACTCGGAGACAGTGAGTTAAATATCTGAATAGATACATACATAATGGAGAATATCAATTGTATAAAGTCAGTCGACTTCTAGCGCAAACAAAATCACATGTCCCTCTTATCACCTCATAATAAGAAAAGCGTGTTGAGGTTGTCACAGTCAGGTCCGGGGCAGGGTCGACTGCGTTTAGATTCATTTAATAAAACTCTGACAGATTAGTTAATGACTTTTTGTATATCATCAATAGCAAAAATATTTGAAAGAACTGGAAAAATGAGCTGCTATTCTAATCACTTGTCCCCTTGCATTGTTGCTCTATTCACTGGCTCATTAATCAGTAGCTCATAGGCTTTGACAAGAATCCATTATTCTCGGGAGCACAGCTGATGTACAGTAGTAGTTGCCGGAGTTTTGTAGAGGTGAATTCATCAATCATCCAGCAGTTTTATAACTAGCTTTTTGGGGGCGCATTTGACTTAGACATTGCGGGCAGATTATACAGTATTTTGGTGGCACTAGGAGTGTTACACTTACTTGATTTACTAGCCTTCCTACTACACTTCAAATAGGGGCAATATACGGGCAGCGTCTTGCCAACAGGTGAATGAATTCATGCTGAACTTGTAATTTCCGTAATATCATTTCGTAGACCAGGATTGATTCATTATAACGGTTGTGCTAATATGTTCTTGCACATCTATATTACATGGTGCCCACTAAATTCTCAACTCAACATGTCTGATCATTTTAAAGCCTGCTTAGGTCATCTATTTGATGCTCTTGTTTCAAGATATCACGTTACAAAATTTAGACAGTCTTGGGTTATCATACCTAAATTGTCAAATCGATACACTCGAGAGTCAAATCAGTTCTCCGTGTTAGAACAAACTCATTGCTGTTAATCAAACCGTTATACGTAAAGTCATCTATAGAATTGCCTCTTTCAGTGTTTCTAGTGATGGAATATGAAAATTGTTAGAAAATGTAAAGGCGTACCTAAACTTCCAACTGTTATTCTATAAAATACATGAGTGAAAATATGCTCATAAAACCTCTTGTTCCTGACAATTTAACAAACCTATTTCTGCTTTAAAGCTAGCACCATATTCTAAATACTTTGTTTCACAATTGTATTTTATAGCTTTTATGTTTGCAGTAGGTTTTATCGCGAAATGTTTCGTATTAAAGAACCAATTTTGCTTTTTCTACAATCCCATTCATTCGCTCTCAGACTGCATCTGATTTGAGTTCATTATGCATAATCATTAACAATGATGACAATCTTAATGAAGCACAGCCAATGAAACTATAAAAACCTCTCTGGAGCATAAACAAGTTTTCTGTCACTGTATCTGCTGTAATGTTAATACACTCAAATTCAACTCGTATTTTTCTACCGCGTTTCAGCTTTTGGAAAGATATATATGGGAACCTTTTTTATTTTGGGCTACCCTAGGAAAGAGTGGGGCAGCAATGTGGGAATATTGTTGTTTCAACCCCGTCCTACAAGCAAGCTACCAGCTCGATCGTTTCGGAGCAGGTGCCCAAGCGTGGACACCTATATGAGAAGAAAAAATGGGGTCCTGCTAGTCTTTAGTTTATAAGGCAGTTGTTACTATCAACATATAGCTGAATTGCTCCTGTTTCCATTGGGTGTTTTTTATTTACAAACGCAAGTTGTTGGCAATGCTATACACATAACTTGAGTAAAAACTTATTGTCAATTATGACGATGTTTGCAACATCCTATGAATATCATTTTGTTACAAAAATCAAGTAACTATACAAACTCATATAATATATACATATATACCATATATATCTACTCATATAATACAAACTCATATAATTTTAAGAAAATCATATTTCTTTTTATGATACACACTCATGTATCGTTCAGTGTAAATTTTTCTGTTGGATCTGAACAAAAATTTAAACATTTAATCTGTTTGTCGCCAAGTAAATAAATACATACCTAGCAAGAAAAAAGTTGGACAATTCACCAATTATAAATTAAATATTCTGTTTTAGAATACCTCATCAACAGTCGGGTAGTTTTATTGCCTAAGTAGCCATGAAATGTTAGAAATCCTGAGCAATTTGATATCAAAGTATACAAATTTGCATTTAGTACAGAGAATTCCGAAAGTTTGAATAAAATAATTGAATGGTTTAGCACGAATCTGGTCATGGGACAAAATCATTTTTCTGCAGTTCGATACGCAAGCAACCGTCGGACACAAGTTTTACTGTCAGGCTCAGTACAAATGCCAGCATTTTAATAAACTTATAAGTGTTTGCACAGTGAGTCACAAATGGTGAAAATGGCAATGATATTTTAATTAACGGTCTGAACACACAGCGGTCTGAACACACAGCGTTTACGATGTTAATAGTCTTATTATTATCAGTCATTCATGTGGGATGTCTGAGGTGAAATTTCTTTGTTGATTGGCTGAGATCTGGTGTCTGGTTCACTCCTGGAGACGTCAGGTAACACTAGTGATGCGTCATCAGATAGCTACCTTAGACTAGATGTTTGTCATAGCACTCCGGTAAAACATACTTAGGTTATACGTAAGTCATATGTAGGTCATACGTTCTATCAAGTCGCTAGAAAGGTAATACTTTAAATAGCCTTGCATTTGGTGGTTATATGTAAAACTTTGATACAATATTAACAGATTGTTTTACACTACCATGGTTCAATTACAAGCCTAATGCAAAGAGTAGAGGGAAAATACAAAAAAGCCAACATCAGCTTTATCCGGATAATAAAATCGGAGTTATCATAAAAAATTTGCTATTTGTTACTAATATAGATAGCTCTGCTCTATTCTATATAAACATATAAAGATTCACATAAAATATCAATTTAGTCAATTCAAGCTTGTTACAGAGTAAATATTACACCCTTGGGTTGTCTCTATTGAACTAGTCATATTCAGTGTAGAATAGTTAATGCATCAGTGGTCAAGTTCTTCACTTTTGTACTAGTTGCTGGTTGCTGTCATTTTTTGCTGAAGTTTATCAGTTTATCCATCTAAAAATATGCGACCACCAAAGTAGGACACATGCACCAGAAATGGGCTCTATGATATAGAAGTTGTAATCGCACATCCTTTGTTCCTTTGTCTGGCATGTCTTACTGCTGATAAAGCATTAGATAGGGTTACACCCTTTTCTTTAACCTCAACTTGCCCTTGGTTGTGAATTTGTTGGTTTTACTCTGTATCCATGCCCACACGTGTTTATGTCATGCTATAGTTTTATCATAACAACACTGAATCCCAATGAATATTAATTACGGCAGCATTAGTAGCTTTTGTTTAGTTTTGTTTAAGATTCAGGGGGTAGGTTTATGTCAGGGCAGACAACTCTCTATCTTTTCGTCTGGCCTGTTTTATTTGGGTGTAGTGCTTAGGCTGAAATGCAGTGACTGCAACATAAGACATATCGGTATAATCTATATAAGAAATTAAAAAGCATTCATAGAGTTGTTGTTGCCTCCCCTGTTCCTAATCAAACAATGAGATAGTTTGCTGTAGATTCTGGCAACTGGACTACCACTTTGTGGTTGGAACAGTATGTTCATTTGTAATATCATAGCCACGCTTGTATGTTTGCAGAGGATGAAGACAGCTCCTTCTCTTCTATGCGCTCATCGCTGCGGGCTCGGCGGGACCGACTCGCCCGCAAAGAGGCTCGGGAGTCAAAAGAGAAGTAAGTTACTGCTGACTCTATCTTGTTCACACTATTCAATGTTTTTAGTGAATTTTACGAAAACCATTTTAAAGCTGCGTCAAGTTGCATAAACCTGAAATGCTCTACATGAATTATTTTGCATTCATATCTCTTTAGTAAGTTAGTAACTAGGTGTATTTTGGATTAGAACCCTAATGTAATCTATACTTTTCTGTTTTAAGGTCTCCAGTTCCAGCTCCTGCCGATGTGCCGGACTCTCCTGAAACGAGGTCACATCCGATCTCCAACTTTACTCGTAACTCTAGCACACGTCGCAGTCGCCTGGCCCATGAATACAGTGAGCCTCAGGTCGACACCAATGATGATGAGACAGCCCTCTCTCTTATCTCCTCTTCCAAGATCTTATCCATGGATGACTCATCCATTAGGTCTACTCGAGGCCTTTCAGGTATGAGTTGCAGTTCTAAAATCTCCAGTCTAGGTTAGTCAAGAGACAATGAATTATCGTTATTTAGCCTATATCATTAGGTGTACAGTATCAAGTATATGAAGTATCGGTATTTTCTATTCTTTGCCATCATTTTTGATGTTGGAGATTATCTGACTGCCAGGATATTTTAAGATTAAAATTGATAAAATTTGATCACGGTTAAAACACTCAGATCATGCGAAAGTGTGATTATGACGTCTGCAGTTGCAAAGAGACTGACAGAATAGAGATGTGCAACCCTGCTACTTAAATGCAATAGCCAATAACAGCTATTGCAACGATAGCAACTAGTGATGTCATTTTTTTCTCAGCACTCAAATCGTGATCAAGCTTTGTCAATTTTAATCTTGAAACATCCTGACAGTTAGATCACTTCAAACATAAAAAACAATACAAATGATAGAAAAATACCGATACTTTCTAAAAAACCTACTAAAATTTAGTGTAAGTTTATCTGTAAATGTATCTTTTGCATAGCCAACATGTATTGAATAAGCATGTACCTCAACCAGCCGACCTATGCAGACTAGTAACTTCTAGTAACCCGCATATCTATAATTCACTGAAGACATTAATTTTCATTGATCAGAATTTTTAATTCCAATTTATTTGTTTTCAACTCAAGCCATTTTCGGCTTAAATGTAGTCAAGAGTAATGAAAGATTAACCATTTCCAGCCTTTTGCTCCTCTAGTAAAACGTAACCTTAAACAAGCGACTTTTTAATCAGTAATAATGCTTTGGAAAGTATAAACTGTTTATAAGGCTCAGCATTGATTTCACCGGTCTTCATACAACTGCGATCAATTTTACTGGTCAATGAATTTTCAATGCTATTCAATGATTCTTCATTGCATCTAGCCATATTAGATGTCTCTACTACGTATTGTCTACCCATTTACTTGGTGCCGCAGCCCTCCTCACTAGTTGTTGGCAAACTCAATATAGTTTTGTCTCATCTCACAAATTCCTGAAAAGTCGAACTGCTTCAAGTTCCTTATTGTGTATACATGAACCATCACTGTCGTTGACTAGTGACATGCAATGTAACCAGAAGCACCAGGCTTTTTTCTTCTCAGCACTCACGACAAGAAGCGATACATTCATTACTCTGTAGGGTAGAAGAAAACATGCAGACGAGTCCTTATACAATAGTTTTAGCGATTGTCAAACATGTTATACTGCAAGCAGTTGCTTAGCATGGTCTGCAAACATCGATGAGGTTTTCTAGCCACATTGTTCCAATGATAGATTGTAGAAGTAGACATATTTCTACCGTCAACATGGCCTACATGGTCTGATGTTCCTGCTTCATCCTGTACAGCAAATATCACTGCTGTATTTATGCACAATTGGTTAGGTGTTTCCTGGAATTTGTACCTTTTGTGCATTTACCCCTTAGCACACTCCATAGCGCACAAGGCATCTAAAAGCATTTCTGAAAAGTTGAAATAGCCTTGAAAATCTATTATTTCGTCGAGCCAATCAGATTTTTTTCTTGACCGATATAGGATTCTAGTAGTTGAAGGTTGGGGCAGCTGCTTGCTGTAATGGAGACATAAAACAGCGGCAGTCTCTTCTAGTTTATTATTTTTGCTGTTACTTTGGCAATCAGCGCTGCCATTAAAAACGGTCTCCTCATAATTGACAGCTGTAAAACTGGTAATTACCTATAGGATAACAGGGTAGTTTCTTACAGCTGTAGGCCAGTCCGGAGAAACAATCAAGGACAGGTTGGGGTCAGATACTCCAACCGATTCAAGTCTCACAACTTCAGGTAGTAAAACTATGACAGAGTAATAATAGTTTGTGCAGAGCTTGTTCATTCTAATACAGCGCACCTGCTAGCACTGCTATAAGTTGCCACTCAAAGCACTACTTTTAAATCTAACTACTAATACAGCATATATTCATTACAATGTGGTCCCACATAGCTAGTCAACCAGCTATGTATGCCTGACACACTCTGTGCTCTCCAGTCAGTTTATAAGAAAGGTAAATGGGGAGAATTGCTGGCATGGCGATGTTTGTTACATCCGTTGGAGCACTGAATCGACCCTCAGATTACTCATCTCTAGTTTGTTGATGGCCAGTCGTTAGAATGTCTTTAACTTCTCCGCATCAAATGAGCTGTTAAATTGTCCAAAATATTCGCCATTTTCGTAAAATAAAGCAGAAAGAGTACATTTAAGGAACCAGGAACAATGTATCAGGATTCAAATACCCATGTGTAAGGGTAAGTGCATTGTCAATATGATACTGTAAGAGCCATTAGGTCATCCTCAGACACCATGCTTGATTCATCCCCTCCTCCATATCTCCTTTCATTCGTATTTTTGCATGTAAACTAATTCTCTTACCAATCTGCATCTTAAATGTTGGATGCATGGTTCCGTTACCAAGGCAACATGATATTCGATTTTACTGGGTTCATTGATTGCATTGTATCTCTGCATTTATAGCCTCAATTTTGTCACAACCAGTCATATGATATCCTACATAATTGCCAGCTCTTCGATTATATTAGTCTATAAGTAGTCGACTGTCTTTGTAAGTGAAACGCGTAAATCGAGTCGCCACATTCCCTGTCCATCGACTGATCCCCTGTAGCCTCATTTTGTCCTATGGCTGAGACAGTCCCGCATGCCTTCTCTTAATCTCATTGCCTGATCAGCGTTGCGAAATTCTTTACCTTTTTTATTCTTTAACCGATTGACCTTTGTGTTAGTGAAGCAAATACTTTTAGACTGTCAGCGGCTGGCAGCAATTCTGTAAAGCTTAATTGTCACGACTAGCTCGTGCAGTCCTGTTTAGTCTGATCTTTGTTCATCGAGCTCTTCTGGGGAGTGGACTAGGTGACATAGTTACACCAATCAATCAGCCTTCACATACTGTGAGTGGTGTGTTCTGTTATCTGCCACGAAAGGAGCAGCGGAAAACATTTATTGACATCTCAACCAGGTTAGATTGTTCTAGTGAGTTCAGTTCTGCAGCAGAATCTCTAATGAAAAAATAATTAGAGACCGCTTGTTCATCCTATTTGGCTTGCTCATGTGTATAGTTGCAGCATGGCCACAAAATTATTTTATTTATTAGGCTAGTAAAATCTCTTTTGCCAATTTTTGACTACCACAATAACCCACGAATGGAATGGTAAGAAGCATGGTCAATGGTGTATGTACCTGAAAATGAATGCGCCTTCCCATTTTTAGGTGCAGGTGTTGTGGTGACTAACCGTTGTACCAGCAGTATCGGTCTAGTTTTGTTTGAGATGTCATGTCATTAATGTAGCAGGCATTAGTAGGAAGGTACAAAGAATGGGATATAAACTAAATCAACTAACCAATGGGAATGTAGCATCCTTTGTTCTAGTCAATCACACAAATAAGTTGTGCAAGTTCCTTTTAATGAGGCACATCTTTTGGAACAAAATCATTCTCTGATAATCACTCAAATAACTTTCTTTTTTAGCCAATTTATAATTAGATTATTTCAGGTTATCTTTACTAATATTTAGAACAATAGGCTATGAATTAACTTCAAATTTGAAAGGCATAAATGAGTTCCCATAATGCTTATTAATTGGCCATTTTTAATCCTTGAACCGTAGCAGTTTAGCTTACAAAGTGCAGTGATTTTAATTATTTATGTGCCAGAATACAGATTAATACAACAGTATATAAAAGTAACCAGTTTCGTGTGGTATCATTAACTTTTATTTACATAAACCTGTGATTGTTTTGTGTGGCTATAGTGATTGATGCACCTCGTCTTCTTGTCATGTTTCCAGCACTGACAGCCATTTGCCTTTTTTATGAACTCACAGGGTAGTTACACAAAGTTGCAGAAGGATACCGTTCTAACAAGATCAAAGTCACATTTAACGTATTGTTTCTCCATCCTTATAATATTGTCAAACTATTCATATACCTTGTAACTAACTGAATCCAAAATCCACATTTTGTCACAACCTTCTCCTGATTCTTTTGCCAGTTTGTTTATTTTACG
This sequence comes from Watersipora subatra, assembly GCF_963576615.1. Lineage (NCBI taxonomy): Eukaryota > Metazoa > Bryozoa > Gymnolaemata > Cheilostomatida > Watersiporidae > Watersipora > Watersipora subatra. Next base: position 12,761,160 of record NC_088711.1, on the reverse strand, counting down.
TCGACTTCTCAAAGTACAGATAATCGTTAGATTGTCACAGAACTGCCTTAAACTCACCATTTTACAAATAGTCTGAAGGCATCACAATCAACTTGACTGGCCACAGCATAGACCTATTAACTATACATTATTATAGTAACGTATAGTACTATAATTATTATAGTATTATAATAACTATACGTTATTATATTATTAACTATACGTTATTATTATACCTATTAACTATAAGTATAGTTAATAGGTCTATGGTCCACAGTTAAAGAAATAGTTTTGTTATTTCAGAATGAGTGTTTTTGAAAAATATGCCCACAATGCTTATTTTTATGGTCATATCTCTGGTGCATTTAATCTACTAAAAGAATGTCTCAAACTTTAGTTTTCCTGTCATGCTGTGACTAGCAGATTTCAACACCCGTTAATCGATGGATAATGTACTCCAAAAGAAATGCACCTAACACATCCTATCACTAACAGTCTCTTCTAGACAGTGTTGCACGAATATACCTGTCATGAGACTTTCGGGTGATGAGTACACTATAACCTTAATAATCTATTAACATGGACTGTCATCATAGAATTTTAATCTCCGTAACTTTGAGCTTGCGTTGAATAGGTTTCCCATTTCATCATGGGTGTGAAAAATGTATTGCTTTACAATTCTGCATTCATGGTACCCAGCTGCGGGATATGCGTTGATCAACACCATAGGCATACACTATGCTTCTACGACACGGATGATGTAGATTTGGAGTTGTGCCCACGTTGAGGTACCTCGCGATAAATGTTTCAATGGACATGCGTGTGTTGCGGATTAACGAGAGTGCTTTGTTAAAAAAGGTAAAGGATCTCTACGCCAGAGCTAATCGCAGCGCATCTAGAGCAGCTCAAATCGAAATAAGAACGACTAAAATGTTCAAAATGACTCAGCTTGCTCCGCATTTTGCGCATTATTAATTTTGTGTGTACCGTTTCCATCATTCGCAAGCGTGAAACATTCAGTAACAATTTGTGAGTACCAAAATTCACTGGACTTGCAGATCTTTGATGTTTACATCTTGCTGATAAATTGGAAACGAAGTAATATCCACTAATGCATGCATAGCATAGTCCCTGTGTATGGACATCAGTGTTTTTGGCAGCTGTCATCAGTGATGATTTTATTGATCAGTACCCATGCTCTGAAGAATACCGTGTGGGGTTAATGATAGCCTATCTCACTTGTCAGTGAAGTTGGAAAATGTTCAACTTAGCATCTTCATCAGCATTACCATAGCGCTGCTAGTCACTCTTAGTTAGCTCAGCACATTCACTAGTTTTTAAATTGCCCAGGTGCATCTTTAGCATGCTGCTGATATGGTACTGATGTTGCACCTCGTGCTGCTGATGTCGTACCTCATGTTGCTGATGTGGTACCTCATGCTGCTGTTGTCGTACCTCATGCTGCCGATGTGGTATTTCACGCTACTATAGTGTTTTACTAGTTACATTTGCAATATTGCAGCCTGCAGGTGAATGAAATGGCAGCTTTGAGAATCGGGCAAACAGCGGTGCCCGCTGGGCACGGTGTGTTATATTCTAATGAGCTAATGATATGCTGCTTTTACAATAGCTAGCAGTAGGATGCAGATATATTGGCAGTGACAGCATTGATGTGTAACAACACTTGACTTGAGTGATAGATAGTGTGGTGATGATATTGCCTAAAGAGATACTTGGGTTACACTTTACTTGTACATTTTAGGAGAAGGCAGCACCATGCATGGTCTCCGCAAGTCACTTCCATCGAGTACAAGGACTCGGAGGGCTCGTAAGGACTTGAGCATGGAAGACACAAGGAATAGAAAACTGAGCCGAGAGATTATACACAGGGATATCAATGGGCTGCTTGACACAACCGCTGCCAGTCAGAGCAAACCCTTAGTCAATGGCTCTAGCTCTCAAACTGATGTAACTGATTCCCGTGTCAGCAATGGCCACGACAGGTAATCTAGGATGAACTGGACTCCTCACTTTATATCCTTCTGCATTCTTAGGTTTTTTTTGGAAGCCCAATTGCTGACTGCAGCATTTTGATTTTCGATACCTCTTGGCTCTTGCACACAGCTCTAAACTTCTAAGTTCTACATTAGGAGTTATCTTTCCACACATTGTTGCCTTTATACAGTGCAGATACTATCGCTGTAACATCTGCATTTATAGGTTGTTTTCTCTCCATTCTTTCTCTCATACCGACAGTAGAGATGATAATCACTCATATTGGTGTTATTGCTGGTTAATCGTCAGGTTAGAGGCGCTAATTATTATACTTGCGGTGTCATTGATTTTAGCGTTTTGTTGATCATAGATAAATTCCTCTCTAGCATTAACATAATCAGAGCCTGTCACTCTCTGAAAGCATTAATTAGTTTAACTGATTGAATCATTGTATAGGTGAGTTATACGTATATGTGTAATACTGTAGTATACAATAAAACTGCAGGTATGAGCATTATGGTATACTAGCAAAATCATCCATGCAGTATGTATGCATTGCAGGTAAGTGCTTGCAGTAGGTATGTGTATTTGTGCGCTAGATAGGATAAATGTATTAAAATAATACTTTTCCAATTCATGACAGCTGAAAACATATATAACAAAACATTAGTATATACATGTAGCTCATCTCATCTCATATACATGTAGCTCGCAGAGGCTTCTTCTGTAATTCCGGTAGTTACATATCGTCAGATACATGCTAATTGTGAATGTAGATATGGGCCTTAACCTTACTGAGTTTCTTTAGTATTACTTTTGTACCTCTATTTTTATAAATTTTAAATTCAACTTTTAAAATTTTAAACTCAAATTTTTAGTTTGCCTGCATAAAGTGGTTTGTCTATTTACACAGTAACGTTGACTTACATGTTCACAGTATAATAACATTGGACTCGCATGTCTGTAGTAGGGCAATGTGAACTGCAGGACACATCGGTCATCACCATATTGAAATGGTCACCGCCATAAATTAAATGACTTACTAATTTATTTGTAGTTGATACCTTTGAAATGTGTCATACCACTTTGATAACAAAATGTCACCGATGCTGTTGTTACATAAATAAATGTGTTTGGCTGTATAAGTGTTGATATAATAACATTTGCATCAACACAGATGTCAGATCAAACGACAGTCAAATTTTTATATTTGAAGTTGAATCTTTTTGTGGTGTGCTTTTGATTTGGAAACTGAAGAGGGAATATTTTTGTAATAATACAATGTAATTAGCTTAATTTGTTTCGCAGTCCAACAAGCCAACGATACTTTTTTTGAAGGTCCAGAAGGACTATCTTCCAACGAAACAATCTGCTAATACCATGTTGTTGCACACTGTTTTTTTATGTAGAATCATCAAATTTCAAGACATTTGTAGCATAAGTTTTCTTGTAACTACCGAAATGTACATGTATATTTGTCCACGGCTTGAAAAATCAACTACAGTTTCTATCAGCAAATGATGACATGTAAAAAGAATTGCATGTTATTGTTCAGAGTAGCTGACCAATGAAATAACGACGTTCGAATCTCACATGTCGAAGATCGTACGAAAGCTAATAGCTGAATTGCTCAATTGTTGTCGAGCAAGATGAAGGGCTACCATCACATGCATCTATTTTTATAACTTCTATTAATATCTCTATTTCAAAAAGTTTGTAGACTTTCAAATAGTAAAATATTCTAGCAATGTGTGGGCAGAGTTTGTCATTCAAGGGTAAATATTGCACTAGTTTCACTAACCGTTATCAGTGCTAGCGTAAATGTACCGTTGAAATGTTTTACTTATATGCTAGCAGAAGATTTTTATTCCAGATATATAGCATAATTAGTTGAAACATTTGGGATTTCAGACTACCATTTCATAAACTACAACTTTTAATTGTTTATGTCATAAAATGACTGACCGAGGTCATTGTTGTTTTTCAAGCCATAGCCAAATATGCATCTACATTTTAGCCAGTTTCAAGCAAACTTGTGCTACAAATGACCTAAAATTTTGTAATTCTACATAAAAGGCTCTGTTTAACAACATAATATTAACAGGTTGTATCACCTGAGCATGACCTAAAATGACCTTTATTAAATAATACAAATGATTATGCTTACCGTTAATACAAATCATTATATAAAACTATTTAAAAGAATAAATGTTAAAAAATAGCTTTTATTTTATATACAAAAGCTGAAATTAAAATATATAGCAATAGAGAGATATAGTAATAGAGAGATATAGTAATAGAGAGATGTAGTAATAGAGAGATATAGTGATAGAGAGATATAGTAATAGAGAGATATAGTAATAGAGAGATGTAGTAATAGAGAGATATAGTGATAGAGAGATATAGTGATAGAGAGATATAGTAATAGAGAGATGTAGTAATAGAGAGATGTAGTAATAGAGAAATATAGTGATAGAGAGATATAGTGATAGAGAGATGTAGTAATAGAGAGATATAGTGATAGAGAGATGTAGTAATAGAGAGATATAGTGATAGAGAGATGTAGTAATAGAGAGATGTAGTAATAGAGAGATGTAGTAATAGAGAGATATAGTGATAGAGAGATATAGTGATAGAGAGATATAGTAATAGAGAGATGTAGTAATAGAGAGATATAGTAATAGAGAGATATAGTGATAGAGAGATATAGTAATAGAGAGATGTAGTAATAGAGAGATATAGTGATAGAGAGATATAGTGATAGAGAGATGTAGTAATAGAGATATATAGTGATAGAGAGATGTAGTAATAGAGATATATAGTGATAGAAAGATATAGTAATAGAGAGATATAGTGATAGAGAGATGTAGTAATAGAGAGATATAGTAATAGAGAGATATAGTGATAGAGAGATGTAGTAATAGAGAGATTTAGTAATAGAGAGATGTAACAGCTAATAACTCTAACTAATAATGGATCAAGTTTAAACTAATGTAATTTATTTTTAGTTTATTGGCTTTATATTTTATTCACATTTTATATCTATTTTTCACCAGTTGGTTTACTTTCACTTACAAAATGGTCATTGTGTGAAACTTGGAATGTCATGTGTAAGTAACTACTTGAGCTAGAGCCAAGTGTTCGCTCAAGTTGTACCATTGTACTTAGGAAAGTCTGTATGTTGAGGTGAACATGAGTAGAGGTTTGACAGTATGTCTATATTTCAAAGTTTACAATAAGAATAAATTGTGTCTAGTACGTTTATCATTGGTGCAGTCAGAGCTGATACAGTTACAATAATAAATTGCTAGTTTTAAGAATATTCAAAGGATTTTTTCATGTACAAGTTTTTCTCAAAGCTTCTTCATGCTTAAATATGAGACGAACACGAAGCATTTTATGGCAGTTATGTTTTAGCATACCCAAATAGATTCAACAATGCATTAGCATTACATTATTCGTGTTACAGGGTGCAACATTTTGGCCATATGTTCATTTAAAAACAACCTTGACCAATTATAGTTAAATTAGAACAGATTTCGTGTTATTTTACATTTAATTCTTTATATATACTGATGTTACCCAAACTTAGTGGCCCACAGAAACTTTATATTCTGATCTGTTGGACCCCAACCAGTTATCAGATCAATATACATATGAGTGATGCAACTCATGGGGCCATTGGAGCTGTCACTCCTTTTTGATAGAAGTACAATTAACCCGTTCATTATCTTCTCTCCTGTTTCCTCTAACCGACGACCGCGCCTTCTAGTGCACCCGTTGCCTCGCCGTCCTCAAATCCAGTCCATTGTAGAGCAACTTGCTACTTTCTCATAGACTCCAAGCCATCATTATTTCTATTCAAGATGCTAACAACAAGACCTCGCAATGCTTTTTGTCTCGTCTGCTAATAGAATCGATTTAATAGTTTTGATACTTTTGTGCAAAGTCAAGCATGGTCATTGAGAGTTTGCTGGTCATTTAAGCTACCCTGTTATTTGACGTAAGTATTCTCTTTGCGCAACACAAGGTAAGTGTGTACACTGTTAATCGTTACTCGCTTACGTTTTGGCTTGTGCCCGAGTTGAGTCCTTGTAACTCGTTGTAAACTTGTTGAATTGTTTATCAGTTGGAGACAGCATTGGTTGGTGTTTTGCATGGCTCGACATCGCCTTTGCTGCAGCATATCCTCATTGCTTTACCGAGAAATGCCGATGATAAATTTTTATGGTTTAACTGGGGTGATTAGGGTTTTCTAAACTTAAATAACTCTTCTTGCACCGCGTCTTACCAATCAGCTTCACTCAAGGTTCATTTGCATAATACGGATGTGTTGCCACATTGATGAGATTATGCAGCGAGTAATGAGTTACCATCACTGAGTGAAAATCTTATCAACGAGTCGTTGGGTCTTGCTTGTCGCTAGTCGGATCTGTGTGTTTTTGCTGTCAGTTTCGTTCGCATGTGGTAGGTTTTTCTGTTTGTTGTCGTTTCTTTTCTTTATAGTTGGGTGCCTTGTGGTAGAAAGTGTCTTTTTATGAATAATGATAGTGCATTGTATGTAAATATGGTTTGTATAGTTGTTAGTTTACTAATGTTGATTATATACTACGCTGGTTAATAATGGGTACATCCGATTCTTTTCTATAAGATTATCCTTGACCCTCTACCTCTGCTCTTTGTTATGCAATGAACTTCTGTGGCAGGACATCTCGCTCAATACGCATCGGTTGCTTTTATCATTCTTTTGCTACAGAAAATGCCATAATCATAAATAATGTAGCCTGCCTACCAACCATAAATGCGCACTTGCACTATTTCTTGTTGAACCTGTTGGCTATTTGTGACAGTAGTCTATGTTGGTAATGTAGTGAGGCAGCCGTCGAAGGGAGCCGCAGCCTATTGGATGAAACTACACCTCGTGCAGTTCGCAGCTACAATAGATCACGCAGCAATTCTGACTTCACGTCGACTAGAGCAGCTGCAGACGAGATGGACAAGCCTGTGGTTGAGCGAACCACTTCAGGCTCAACGATAGTTTCGGGGAGCGGTGCAATTCCTGGTGAAACGAGGGAGGAGAGAATAGCACGGTAGGCCTATGTCATGGTTTGGTTATACAACAAACTTGCTATTCAGGTAGAAGACGAATCACGATTAAGTCTCTATTAAAATGCCTAACATCTTCATTGCCATAGGCTTCTGTTGTGTTGTCATACTGTTACCTTCAAGTATTCGCTGCATAAAAAACTACTACAAGATTGGATAGCTCTATCTTTATGTATGTGTAACTTCTATTGGAATTGGTAATCATCAGCTAAATGATATTTTTCATTTTGAGCTAAAAGGAAAAAAATGAAAAGACAGAAATCAGAAATTATTAAGTGAGTTGTCACTAGTATTTTAGTAATGTAATAGTATTTGTCAAGTAATATTGGATACATAGCTGATAAAACATTCACAAAACTTGTGGCATTACTTAAAGAGAGAACAACTTCAATCTATACGCTAGCGCATGTATCTTAAAGGCAGTACACATGGGTATGCAAATTACTGGCTAGAATAAAAACCTTAGAGATGTTTATCCATTCTCGTCCTTCTAAATCCTCCTCTCGTCTCAGGGCTATGTTTTAAGTTCACCAGAAAGCGTATGTAGTAAAGGCTTCTTTGCTCGTAATGTTCTTAGAGGTGGCATGTCACCCATTCTGGTATTTGCTTCATTTAAAATGCAATGACACTTGCTTGGGCCTGTAGACAGTACATACTATTTTTATTGTTGGAATTGTCTGTCCTTTTCTCAGTGCAGCATCATTGTGACTTTGTCATATGTGATAGAATCGTACCTTATCATTTGTGATAGGACAATATGTTTATAAAAACATTATTTTGAACTTTTGCCTCTGGTTCAAATTTCTATCCTCCATATCTAAGTGTAATAACTCCGTTATCCCAAGGCTGCATTTGGCTTGGAGATTTCTCTGTTAGAAGATATGCCAAACAATAAAAAAGGTTTTAGCAAACGATTGTTTAGCTGGTCAGATTAAGTATTTGATGTTGTAATACTACACACATTGTCCACAAATGTTCCGTATAACGGATTTTGGTTAGCTTTGAATCTTGACACAAATTCTATTTTCTTCATTATTGGAGTTATTACCTTCTGCTACCTGAACATAAATATATATCTATATTTATGTATTTATATGTATTTGCACACACAGCTACAAAGAGATGCGAAAAGCTGCCTTGGCTGCCAGAACTTCACAATATTTAGATAGCGGGGCAGAAGATAATGCCAGCCCAGTATCAGGTTATGTGCCAAGGTATCTCCGCAACAGGGATGGAGGTGGTTCCAGCGTTGACAGGTAAGAGAACTTCTAGGTAAGGTGACTTCTATGTAAGGTGACTTCTAGGTAAGGTAACTTCTAGGTAAGGTGACCTGTAGGTAAGGTGACTTCTATGTAAGGTGACTTGTAGGTAAGGTGACCTCTAGGTAAGGTAACTTCTAGGTAAGGTAACTTCTAGGTAAGGTAACTTCTAGGTAAGGTAACTTCTATGTAAGGTAATTTCTGGGTAAGGTGACTTCTAGGTAAGGTGACTTCTAGGTAAGGTGACTTCTAGGTAAGGTGACTTCTAAGCCATTTGCTTTATTTACGGTCTTTTCTCTCTTCATTTGCATTCATCTACATTATTCATCTCCTTCACTGTTTCTAACTTGTTCCAGTTGATTATGTGTAGCTCTCAAATATTCACCTTTAGTAATACCAACCACACATGTCTGGGAAAGAGAGTCACAGTGGCAATTGTGGTGTGCAGCTTGATGTTCACATGCACTCATCTGTAGATTGACATAACTGATAAGGGTCTTGGTAAAAATTACAAGCAAGCTGCCTACCGATTAGCTTTCCTTACAAATAGCACTGATAACATATACAAGTTAAGTAAGTTTATCTCAGACTATATGCCTTATATAGTTAAGCCAAAGAATATAAGTAGTTATAATAATATATAAAGTAATTCCTTTTCATTAACATAAGTTGTTGGCCTGTGGGTGTTTTACAACTCACATAAATGGGTGTGTGTGGAAGGCAGTTTGCGTCGGATACGGGGATGCAATGGAATTGATGTCAAACCATATAAGCTTATTATAAGCCTGTGTAAGAATGTTATACTTGAAATTATTACATTCTCTATTTTCCTAAATTTAAATCTACCCATCATCTTTCACTAATGCATGTACACCATAATAATACGTTCTTCAGTTTGTTATCAAATGGCGTTGTTATAATGGCACACTGATTAGCGCATCTCTGGCTGATCTCCTACTTGGACACATCTCATATGGACTAAACCTCTAATAAACTTTAAACAATACTTGTGAGTGACATAGCGTTACTCATATCATAAGGGTAGGCAATGTGAGATATATGCCTGGAATTATTATCTATTATGCTAAAGGTCCATTATAACTCCGCAACAAGATGAGTGTTTTACTGGTAGTCACCCAACAAACCTAATTCTAGTATAGATTGCAGCCAGTCCAGGTCTTTGGACCAAATACCAGGGCCACATAGAAAGTGTTGCCTCTATGGAAGCTAGTTAGCCAGAACAAGGATTTGGTTTATTGCTCTACTCCTAGTATGAGCTGCTACTCCTCTTTGAGCTGTTATAACAAACGGTAATATTATCAGCATTTTCAAGTTTTTATTTTATTAACAGTTTATTTAATAAAGTAAGTTTTTTTTATCAAGAAGCTGTATTAAAATGGTTTACATGTCATAATGAACTCTTTGTTGTTTAGAAAGAGAAAACAAATTTGCTATTTTATAAAATAATTATGATAAAAAGACAAATTTATTATGTTATAAAGTAATTCTCATACAAATATAGTTTTATTGTTTTAAAATAATTATAATAAAAAGTATACATTTCTTGAAACCAAATTTAACTCAGTCATTAATGGTTTAGCGAATCATTAGTTTAAATTTTATATACACATGAGTGTATACGCATACACATGTGCATACGAGTTCCTATATATACAGGAATCTACATGCATACATAGAGGCAAACAAATTTATAAATGCATACATGCATGTATGTGCATACACACATGCATATGTAGTCATACAAATATACATGCTTGTACACTCATGCACGTGTGTATACACACATTCATACACATGCACACATGTAGGTACAGGCATGCATGTACATACTAGGTACAAGCATACATGTGCATACATGCACACAAACATAAAACGCATGTGTGCATGGAACCTAATGCATACTCATAGATATGAGTGTATATGCATTGATATGAGTGCATATACAGTCAAACTCGGATAACTCGCCCTCGGATAGCTCGAACACATGGTTAACTCGAACGGATTTGTTTGGTCCATTCCCAGGCAATGATAAATTGCTTTAGATAAGTCGACCTCAACTTCGTTAACTCGAACAGTTTTTTGCCCAACGGCTACCGAGACGGTTTTTATCGCTTTGGAATATCACTTTATTCCAAGCCATAAAGATAAACCTCAACTTTTAGTAGTTCTTAGGCGACGTTATTACTATCATCGGCTAAATATTTTCGTTAACGACTTTTCTAAAAGTTTGCAAAAATTCAAATTTTACCAAACATCCGCTTAGCCTTTCGAAAGCAAGGAAAAGCGAGGTAACCTTCGGATAAACTTCAAGAAAAATCGGCAAAATTAATCTTGGTTAAAATGCTCAAAAGAAAAAGATGTCTTTTCTTCTGAGCCTTTCAACAGCGATCAAGTTTTGCCAAATCTAATCTGAAAACGTCCTGGCAATCATATCACCTAAAACAACAAACAAATCTCAAGTGATAGATAAATCTCTATACTTTCTGATAAAAAATTTTTAAACTTCACATTAGAAGCCTTTTAATTTGCAACAAGCCATCTATGCTTTTGATTTATATATAGTTTGTATATGTACATGTATCTACTAATAAATACATGGACTTGTGACAGTGCTCTGATAACTTGAACACTCTGATAACTCGAACACTTTCGCTCGGTCCCGTGAAGTTTGAGTTATTCGAGTTTGCCTGTATATAGTGAGTGATATGATAACTGCACGAGTACCATAAGGTTTACACGTATCATTGCTTGCAGAAATCGAGACGATGATGCCGGCAGCGGTTACATTCCTCGGTGGAGAAGGAGAAACAATAATGAAGACAATGACATGGCAAGTAGTTCGAATGCGTCTAGTATGACAGACCTGCACGTGACAAGGAAAGACTCGTCAGCGAGCAGCGAGAACAGCGGGGAGAATGGACACTGTAAACTTACTTACGAAAATCTCAAACTACATGATAAACTCAGCAGCGCCTCTCCGCCATATTCAAGTTTAAGCCGACTAGAGGAGGGTGCACAGATAGCCCCGATAACCGGTGACACTTGTGGCAGTTCTCAAGCCAACAACCCTGATCATCATCAATACTCACGGAGGTTAGTTCACAATTTCCTTTTTTAGCTTGTTTTTCCAAAGATCTCTCTGAAACGGCTGGCAAAGATGTAACTAATCTGAATCAATGCTCTATGATTAGCCTTGTGACAGGTAGCAGCAAGTGAATAGTCGTAGCAGCAAGTGAATAGTCGTAGCAGCAAGTGAATAGTCGGTAACAGGTAGCCTTGTGACAGGTAGCAGCAAGTGAATAGTCGGTAAAAAATAAAAACTGCTAATCACTGTTTTGAGTCCAATAACCAGCTTGGCTCACATAGTTTCATCCTTATTGCAGCTCACCTCAGAGCTGACACTGACCTCATAGCGATGCTGCCCTTTACTGGTTGCGCCAAGTGTGCATACTTGTACGTAGTTGAAATTGCATAAGAGTTTTGTAAGTTTTATGGATTGTAGGTTCTACAGTATGCATCAGCAATGTCAACATTTAGTTTCAGTACAAGTATTAAAATAATTGTATGGTAATAGCATAAACTTCTCTGAATAATATCTTGAGTAAAAGACTGATAGAAAATACTTAAAACTACAGCAGCAGAGCCTTTCTAATATCAACTTTTCAACTATTAAAAAAGCATTTTAGTAAATTTAGAGCATGGCAACCCCAATTCATTCTCTAGCTGTCTGAGAAAATAGCTCTTCTTTTCATTTGTTTCGCAAAAAAATGGCATATACATGGGTTCAAGTTTGCTTGAACCTCTGCTTCAGCCGTAAAAATATAACACTTGAACTACATGAATGCTGGTAAAATCAAACATCCAACGTGTGGACAACTCCGAATTTTCATATAGCTTCTCGATTTCTCCCGTGACTGTAATAGCATCAATTCTAGCATTAATTTTTATTTGTTGAAACTATTTGGTTGTTCAGGAAGTCATCTAACCACACCACCGATTAGCCAACACAAGAGCTTGTTACTTGCAAGGATTTACTTGCTACTTGTGTATATATATATATATATATATATTTGTGTGCTGCTTCTATATTGTGTTTATAGAATCACAGTAAGTTTTTTAATTGCTTAAAATCAGTTTGGAAAAGATTTAACAGTAAGTCTGGTTTACTGATGAATTTCTTGCAAACTTTATTTCTTATATACATGTACCTTGAATATCTCTTATAAATAATGTACATTACTAGCTCTAGGTTTTTCGTGCCCCTCCTACAAGTACTTATTATTTTGATCATAGTTTAATGTGACACTCTAAGCTTTATTAGACCAATCAGCAATAATAGTTTCTTTGAATACTAAAATGATATTAAACCTGGCGTTTGTTTAGATGTGCTAGTTATTTTAAACTAATAATTGCTCCAAGGAACTTAGAAACCAGTAATTTTTAAAATAGGATCTAATTCTAATATTGAATCTAAACAGCACTAATTTTGGGAGCATTGTTAACAATTTCAATGAGCCTCCTTCGATAGTCTGCATCGCATTTCACCCATAGCTCTTCACCATTCAATGCCGTCACGCAACCGTTGTTGAAAGCGTTTGATTGTTACAGTACGGCATTCTTATCAGATTACTCTCGGCTGATAGAAAGTTCAATTAACAATATTTGTTTGTTTAAGATGCATTATAACGCAAGGTCTAGTCCTTCCCAGACTAACCTTCTCCTTTTCTCGAGACAGATGATATTGTTATTGGGAAAAGTGGTGACAGGTAATATTTCATTGCGCAGTCATCCTTGAAAGCCTCATCTTACTCACTCGGCTAGTTAGGTCACTCCCACCAAACAGGTAGTTGCCTGTGCTCTCTCGCTCCGCATCACCTCGCTTATCTTTTCTATCCCATCTTCCTTTACGCAAGCCTAATAGATTTGACTTGACACCGTTCGTAGCCACTCCTCATTGTCGGACTGTCTTCATCCATGGACCCGCTGCCGCTTCACTCCTAGATCCTTAAAACGAGGGATTTTTCTTCATCTTTAGGAAAGAGTCTACCAATGAGATTACTCCAACAAACTCGCCAGCGCTAGCCACCAAGGCAAACCGAACAACGGCTGACAACACCAGGAATTCTACGGACAAACCAGCACGAAGGAAATCAACAGACAAAGATAGTTCTTCAGCTGTAGCTAAAGTTAAATCGGCTAATATTTCTGTGTCAAGGTCAGTATCATTGGATGCCGCCTGTATAGCTGGCTAGTATCTTTTCTGGCAGCATAGTTGTGGGGATTACAACCCGCTCGCTCGTCATGCACAACACTTCATCGCCTACTGATTTTCAAATATTACAACTTTTATTTGCTTCAATATCGAGCACTTGCTTATGGTATGCTGTTTACTGGCTGTCGCTATCGCATACGCTGTGGCTGCTGTGGGAGGGTAACAGCAATTCCATCAATATTAATTATGAGTAGGCCTACCACAGAGTTCTTGTTGCAGCTTTAGTTCTTGCAGCAGTTGTGCAATGTCTCCCACATATAATATTCTCTGCATTCCTAGCTCAACCGTTTTAACTTCATTCCATTCCAGATACTTTAGCTCTTGCTATACGTTAGCTCTTGCGTGTTTATCAGTTGGTAAGCCATTTATGGTGTCCTCCATTTTGATAAGCCAGTCCGGTATCTCTTAAACGGTATAACTTTATGATTAATGACTCAGAGGGTGGGTTAGGCACAGAGAGGTCAAGAGTACTAGGGCTGTCTGTCGGCGGTACAGAGTGGCTCTCCTTGAGAACAAGGGAGCGGGAAGCTCCTTGAAAACCAGGGATTGGGTAGTTTCTTGAGAACCAGGTATTGGGTAGCTCCTTGAGAACCAGGGATTAGGTAGCTCCTTGAAAACCAGGGGTTGGGTAGCTCCTTGAGAACCAGGGGTTGGGTAGCTCCTTGAGAACCAGGGATTGGGTAGCTCCTTGAGAACCAGGGAGCGGGTAGCTCCTTGAGAACCAGGGAGCGGGTAGCTCCTTGAGAACCAGGGATTGGGTAGCTCCTTGAGAACCAGGGATTGGGTAGCTCTTTGAGAACCAGGGAGCGGGTAGCTCCTTGCTCAGCTACCACTCCGAGTACCTGTATTTCCTTTATAAACTAGAGCACTATATTGGCAAGGTAGGCAACATTGCAGCTTGGGTGTATTTAACTAATACAAAAGAATTGTATTTAATCAACCGTTCTTTACAATAAGTATTGTTTACACGGCATGTAAGGTGGAGGGTTAGTGTTTAGTTACTGCAACCTGTAGCAAATAGATACATGTATGTACCTCTTGTACCGGAGATTTCAGATGTTGTACACATTTTATACATTATCGGTTTCGTGGTTTCTCTGAGGATATGGAGCATTGAAGCAAACCAACCTTTTTAGGAGTTTAAGAAAGGGGTGCGGTATGTATTGTACTGTGTAACTGTTTCAATTTTATTCATTTATTCTGTAGATCTGAAATGAACATTTCTAACGTGACTTCTGCAAAGGAGGAAAATGGGCGAGCCACGATGGGTAAGCTCATCCTTATTCAAAAATGGTCAAGGAAAGGTTTCCCTACCAAACATATCTTCTACTGAAAATTTCTAAACGCTGTACTAGGACTGGTAGCTTAGATACAACTGTGCTTGTTCAATATTGTCCAATTATGGTATACTGATCAAATTACATCGGCTCTCTCTCTCTCTCTCCATCTTGCTCCAATATTTGTTGTAAAGTGAGCTAGAAATATATCAGTTACGATTGGTTGACACGTCTGCCTGATATGTCATATATACATATATATATAATTTTAAATAGATAATGTACATTACTGTAAAATTACTGTCATCATAGTCTATAAAACCAGGTAAATTGATCAGAAAAAGGAGAAAAGTTGTCGATGCACACTAATAATATTACAGTTACGACACGGCCAACAAATTAAAAAATTAAGTCTAGTTTTTTTGTATGGCCAAAGGAGTCAGGTTGGAAAGATTTTGGAACCAATTAAGCAATTTACATGTATTTCACTGTTCTTATAAAATAAAATCCCTATAATGTAAACATTCCTGGAACGGATTAATTACTTTGTAGGAGCATCTACTGTATCTAATGAGTGTATATCTATCTCCATATCTATGGAGTGTATATCTATCTCCATATCTATGTAGTGCATATCTATGTCTGTATCTATGTAGGGTATATCTATCACTACATCTATGTAGTGTATATCTATCTCTATATCTATGTAGTGTATATCTATCTCTATATCTATCTAGTGTGTATCTATGTCTGTATCTATGTAGTGCATATCTATGTCTGTATCTATGTAGTGCATATCTATCTCTGTATCTATGTAGTGTATATCTATCTCTATATCTATGTAGTGTATAGCTATCTCTGTATCTATGTAGTGTATATCTATCTCTATATCTATGTAGTGTATATCTATCTCCATATCTATGTAGTGTATATCTATCTCTGTATCTATGTTGTGTATATCTATCTCTATATCTATGTAGTGTATATCTATCTCTATATCTATGTAGTGTATATCTATCTCTATATCTATGTAGTGTATATCTATCTCTATATCTATGTAGTGTATATCTATCTCTGTATCTATGTTGTGTATATCTATCTCTATATCTATGTAGTGTATATCTATCTCTATATCTATGTAGTGTATATCTATCTCTATATCTATGTAGTGTATATCTATCTCTATATCTATGTAGTGTATATCTATCTCTATATCTATGTAGTGTGTATCTATCTCTATATCTATGTAGTGCATATCTATCTCTGTATCTATGTAGTGCATATCTATCTCTATATCTATATAGTGTATATCTATCTCTATATCTATGTAGTGTGTATCTATCACTATATCTATGTAGTGTATATCTATCACTATATCTATATAATAAATAATTAATGAAGCCATTCAAGTAAGTTGCTTGTATCCCATTTTATTATTTGTTAACCAAGCTGGTACTTTTAAGAATATTAGGGATGTTTGCAATAGTTCTTTTTGTTTTCTTGACAAATTCAGAAAAAACATAATTAAATAATTGTCATTGCTCCAGCAATCTTGAGATAATATAGTTATTATGTCGATCTAAATCATTAATCCTGAGTGGACGCCAGGTACAACTTTAGCGTGGAATATAGAATTCTAAAGCATTATTTTACATCAGATCCTGTAGACCTACTTTTTTATGTCTCTCATTCATACAACTATGTGACATTGTTAATATGATTACTATTCTGTACCGATACTACGTTTTGGCACCATTTTGGATCGATATGTCAGAATCGAGTTTCTGCCATGAGCTTTGGTTGATCTTTAAAATTTTATCTGCACAATTCTTATTGGTCTTTGCTGGCACACCAGCTGCCTATTGGCTATACTTTTACTGATCTGTGCCAACCTTCTGCTGATCAGATTTGTGTCATCAACAGCGTTCAACATGGTAATGTCTGTCCGATGTGTGTTTAAACTTGTGGCTCAACCGGTACATCTGCTGCTGTTTCTGCTGAGAATACACATTAGCCTTTTGATTTTTAGTCGAAACTTGCTGATGTCAAACTGTTTGCTCACAGTTTCTCTGTCATTAGTTAGAGAGAAACTGTTTGAGTACCCGCTGTAGCGCTGTCTTCGAGTCTGGGGCCTGATAAGGTTGTAGAGAGAGTACATATGGTCTTACGGGGACAAAACAGGCTAGTATTGATACATGGAGCTGAATGCGCTTAGAATAAACATAATAGACTGGCTAGGTTTCCTTTATATCTCTTGTCTGTATTAGTCTATGTATTGGTCTATGAGAGTCATAGAAAACAGCCTAATCTCCAGCTTAGCATGTTTCCTAAGACTGTGCTTGTCACGTTATTTGGCAAGAGGTGCTGTATCAAGCCAAGCTGTCGGCAGAGTTTGCTGTTGAACAGAATTTGTTCATTCGTTGTATGCTGTTCGTCACCAGCATCTCAGCGATGCCATCCAGCTCAGAGCATTTTAGATATCTGGTATTCTTGTGGCGTTCTAGCAGCAGAGGTTGGTCGCTCTCATACCTAAGTGTAGTGGTTTCCTTTCACAGCGTTCGGAGAGTGTATTGCAAATGTTTCACTGTTATATTTAGGTGACGAGGTATCCAAGGCTCGAGCAGCTATCTCAGATGGCTCAGAGGTGAGTGGAAGTTAAACATCGTTCCTTGCATACTACAGAGATAAGAGAATTTGGCTGTATCAATAGTAGTTTTAGCCTCTATGTAAGACTTGCACCTTTCTTCTGAGTTAGAAATATACACCTTACCAGAATTGTTAATAATGTAGCATATGTTCACATGGTCTCTTAAAGGTGAACTCAAATAAATTTTAGTAAATTTTATTAAAAAGTATTCGTATTTTTCTATTATTTGAGATTTTTTTGTTGTTTGAGATGATTTGACTGCCAGGATGTTTCAAGAGTGAAATGGACACAAAACTTGATCGTGATTAAACCGTTTAAAAGAAAAATACGCTCCGAAATGACATAAGCTGCCTGTCTCTTTAATTATTGTTATCATTTATTGCATTCAAGTTTCAGTGTTACGCGTCTCCATTCTGGCAGCCTCTTTGGCAAACTGCAACTGTAGACTTCGTAATCATGCTTTCGCTTTATTTGAGCGTTTTAACCACGATCAAGTTTTGTTAATTTTCATCTTGAAAATTAACAAAATTGGCAGTCAGAGCACCCCAAACATAAACAATCGCAAATGATAGAAAAATAGCAATTCTTTTTGATAAAATATATTAAAGTTTTGTGTAAGTTCATCTTGAACTCAAAGTTCTAGCAGCACTCTACTAGTTCAGCTAGTTCTACTTTCGCAACTTGCTAGTCATAAAAGTAACAAATACTGTTGACTCATAGACTTTTGTTCCTGACAAAATTGACTAGTTATGGAGAAACAGTCTAATTCTAAAATCACTCATTTGACTAGATACCAGACACAACCTGTGACGTTCAGTCGGGCGGTGTGTGATCATGTAATCATAGTCTGTGCGTTATCTTACAGCATAGGAGAAGTTTCACCTCTCTCAAGGTATTGTTATTAATGAAGTGTTGCAATCGCTCTTCTGGTACCCTGCATATCATTTTCTCTTTGAGTGAGATTGAATAGTCCCTCCTATCGTCTTTCACCTCTCACTCGTTTGTGTAGATTATCTCCTAACAACGTGTGGATGTAACTAACATCGGCGTGTGTATGAGTTGCTGTAAGGGTGGGTGTTGCAGTGCTGTTGCTAGTGAAACCAATGCTGACTTGGTAGTAATTATATATTTAGATGGACGAACCGGTAGGACGGAGGAGCTCGGTAGGGCTCAGTGACAGGTTGAAGAAGTTTGAATCCTCTTCAACTTCAGATATCTCATCAGCTAAGACACCAGCCAAACCTGGCAAGGTAGAGTCAGCATTAATTCTGTCTTTTCCTTTCATTGGCTAATGGTTTAGTAAGACTATCATCTTTGATACAGCAGTGTTGGCGAACCCCTCCATTCATACCTACATGTATTGGATTATGGGTATATTATATACATGTATTCATAGTTTATGATCCGCTATCAAAAATCTAAAGCCTCGTGTTTAGTGATTTATGGATGAATATTTATTTTGGGGAAGTCTTAGTTTATTGCTGCCATATCTCATTTCAATGACTTTATAATGACACCTGTAATAGCCATCGAATCCTGCTTTGCCATTAGCTGGACACGTCGAGGTTTATCACCCGGAGTACTACAAATGACGTGAACGCCCAGCCAGCGCAAAGATCCGAGGTGAGGAGGTTACACAATAGCTTCTCTCCCAGCAACACAAGCATACATAAGTCAGAGGATAAAGAGGGAATAAAGGTGAGTTAAAGCACTTGCTGAAGCGTGTCATATCTATCCTAGCCATGTCAGACTGCTCACTCTGTGCATAGATGCCCACTCGGATATTGTCATTCCTACAGTCCGCATTAGATGACAAAAAACTGTAACCATATTTACCAATTCGTAGAATGTTTATAGTACGGCAGCAGTAGCCGTCAGCAGTAGCCGTCAGCAGTAGCCGTCAGCAGTAGCAGCCCTTTATCAAGCATTACGTCATTATGTCACAGCTGATGCTTCAGAATGTTACTAAACGCAGCTTATACTAATTACTAGCATTGGAATCTGTCCCTTAAGCAGGCTACGAAGACTGAAATCCAAGGTGAAGAGGTGGGGGAGAGAAGGAAAGTACATTCATTGCATAATAAGGACTCAAGGCCAGTAAGTGTAGCTAGTGAAGAGCCTTTGTTGGATCCGCAGCTGGCAGCCATGTTGGAGGCCCGGAAAATAAAGGCTGGAGAAACACCAGGTAACTCAGTCTTGTAAAACTTTTTATTAATGCTTTCACCATACCTTCACAACTAGCTGTAAATATTGGTAACGTGTTGTGTTAGTTTGTCAGTTGTGTTTATTTCTCTCTCTTAAGTATCTATTATCCGTTGAAGTTCCAGTGGAAAGAGCAACAGAAAACAAGCAGGAAGGTATTTAACAGACAATAGCTTTGGCTCACACATTGCACCAATCCCTTCGCTTTGCATCTTTTTCACTATTGCTCTTTTATTTCTTTGACATCGATGTCTATTATTGACATATTTTCCTTTCATTAGTGTAATTAGCTAGACTGGGGCAGTTTACCCTCCCAACTGTAGTTTTAATACAGCATCTCACGAGTGCAGCTTTGCAGCCCCATAATGAGTATCGACAGGTTCACATGGTCTATATAAGCCATCGTTTTTTATTATAAATAGAATATGGAATATATAAGAGAATTATGAATAAGTCATGCATCTTTCCTTGGTCCTAACAGTCATATACTAAAATCAGATTTGGGAATTCGAATACCATGTTGAGGCTTACACTTGATTTTTACATCAGCAACAGAATTATTGATCTGCATCAGCCATCTGCCTAAAAATTCCAAATTTTCACAATTTGCCTTTTAACGAAGCGCTCACTTTCTATGATGTAATCATCAGAGAGGTCATGGGAGCTTAGAGGTCGCTGGTTTGAATATTATTATTATCATAGGACTTGCTTTCTCTCTCTTTAGCAGCTCAACAAATGTTGACAAGCATCCATAAGTGTATTAGATGATCCATGATTAGTAATCTGTCAGGCATAATCACATTTACTCACCGATGTGAGGGATGAACATTAAAGAAGCCTTCAAATACTCTTAAAGGCGAAAAGGATTCCTATCAGTAATAGATGGTAGCTGATAATTGCAGCAATAATTGTAATTATTGTAATAGCTGTTGTTACAAGAAACACTGACAGTGTCAAATTGGTGCTCCGCGCCGAGTTTTCCATGTAAAAATACATTTTTATCCCAATGGTCTTGGTGTATACAGGCCATTTGGCATGTGCCAACAGGTGGACTGCTAGTAGCTCACTACCGGAAAAAAGCCATTCGGTGAACACCCTTTAGGTTATATAATCAGTTTTGCGAATGATCAGGTGCATGGCAGGTTTTGTTCATAATTATGAGTAAATATCACGATTGTTAGTAGAAAGAAATGGTAAAAATAATAGCGCTACTCTATTGCAGTAGGAAAGTAGGCAAGCTCTGTTGACCCACCCCACCATGCCTAATCGTTACAGTGAGAACTCTGTTTTAAATGCCAGCTGCTTGTAATTAATAGTGGCTCAAGCCATGTAGAATTTTCCTCATCAGTAATCCGTTAGTTGCTTGATGCAATGCTAGTTATCACAAGTTCTGGTCTGTAGTACGTGGTTATACCTTGCTGCCATTGGCCTGTAGTACGTGCTTATACCTTGCTGCCATTTGCCAGGTACCGATGTGACTAGCATACTCAAGTCTCGTATGAGAAAGCGAGATGACATTGATGGTAAGAAATCCACGATAAGCGTCTCAGCTCGAGCCTCCTTTTTTAAGGATGAACAACAGAGAGTAGCGGAGACGCCTCCGCACAAACCGTTAGAACACAGGCCCCACCTGGACCGTCACCCTTCAGCCAAGATGCCGCGAGTCGATAAACAAGATGTAGAGGTCAGTGTATCTTCTCGTGTGAGTTTAGTATGACATGTGAAGGTGTTGGCGAATTGAGACACTGGAAGATTGGCTGTCGGTTTTGGATAAATCCTTAATAACCATGTTTCAAATTATGTAGGCTAAGGTTCTCTGAAAGTAAAAATGATCATTGAGGTGTGGCAGCAATATAATTTTCTCTTCCTATCACATTTAACTGGTTACAGGCTCATCATGCAATCGGCGCTAAAAGAGCCGTTCTGATGAAAAAGAGACGAAAGAGGTCTGCTACCCAGCCAATCACACTGCATGACTTCATCGCTGCAAAGACTTTCGATCAAGAAAAACAGGATAAAACGCAGGATGAAGTCGACTCACCTGCTGCCAGGCCATTTCGGGGGCGCTTGCTTTCTGTACCGACTACTAGCAGAGAAATACACCAGGTCAAGATTGGGGCTCCTCCTCAGAAGTACATACGACCGAAAGAAAAGAAGGAACAGAAGCCAGAGAAAATACAAAAGAAATCAAAAAGTCGGCCCGTTGGGATGAAAAATGTATCGTCCAAGGTGGACAGCGGTAGATCAGTTTTGAGTAGGAACAGTGTTGGAAGGTCTTCAGTGAGAGGAGTAAGGGATGAAGCCAAGAATAAGGCTTCTACAGCTGCTCTTTCGGATGCTAAATCACCTGAAGAGCCAAACAAGTTTTCGCGAAGGTCTGCAAGCGTGAGGGCTACGAGTTCCTCTACGAGTAGTGTTAAGGCTGCAGCTGAACGTGCTCATGCTCTTGTCGAATCAAGGAAATTATCTCCTACAAAGAAAACACCGGGCAAAGTTGGAGAAGCTATTAGAGCTAAGGCCACAGCCAAAGTCGACAGCAGGCGTGCTTCATCGCATACGCAGGTACCTCTTTCTTTCTGCTTCTAATAACCTCCTGATTGTGATCTATTATTACTTTGGATCTATATATCTTTTGAAAGTTTATTAGCTTGTGTTCCATTCTTTGCTGACTAAATTAGCTATTATGTTATGTAGTTTAGTCTCAATTCTCACTGTACTTCAGCAGCTCGCTTGCCTTATCACCGCTAGTAAGTTTCTGTTCTCTGCGATTGACACTTGTGTTGTCATTTCGCTTCATTTCATAATACATCATTACAGACTATTTTACGCATTGCTTTTCCTACAGATTAACGGGTCTGCCAAGAAATTAAACATCAAGGTGACAGATAATCAGGGATCCTCAGGCACTCCTGAGAGTTGTCCTCTCTCTCCTGCTTCTTCTATTTCCACCACTGATAGAGCCAACATTGAATTTCACAGCCACAGGAATTTTGGATGTGCGTATTAATAACCTTTTAGTGTGACCTTTAACCCTTTAACAGCACTGTAGTAGCATGTGTGAACTTTTTAGCGTGACATTTAACCTTTTAACAGCACTGTAGTAGCATGTGTGAACTTTTTAGCGTGACATTTAACCTTTTAACAGCACTGTAGTAGCATGTGTGTTTCGTGTTACAATTGGCATACTGATCTTGTTCTGCTGGACATTGTGGGGTGGTTTGATTGTGGTTCTGTTCATCTGTGATACTTTGTAACTGTGGTGGTTTTTTACTGTGGCAGTGGTTGACTGCAGTTCTGTTTAGCTGTTCGATTGTTGATTCATTTGTATTGCTGTTCAACTGTGTGGTTGTTCAATTGTGTTGCTGTTGAATTGTATTGCTGTTCAATTGTGTTGCTGTTCATTTGTGTTGCTGCTCGACTGGTGTCGTGTTCGACTGCACTGCTGATCGACTGTAGTGCTATTTGACTACTGCTCTGTTCATTGTAAAAAGTTAGTTTTGTAATGAATCTTAACTCTTACCCGATATTAAATAATCTACAAATCCTTGTTTTTGTTTTATATCAGTCATCACATAATATCTGTTAAATGTCATATAGTGAAAAAATGCAAACCTTGCCTTTACTCTCGACTTCACCCATATTATACAAAATTGCTATTTGTTTGTTTGGAGTTCACTGTTGCTGGTTTCCAAAATGTGCAGTATGTTATCCAGTGACTAGCGGTGCTAGTGAGGATGTTCCCAACTATATGAGAGTTACAACTGCTTCAATGCAGAGGGAGCGGGCAACTCCTACATCTATTATTGATAGTGGGGATGAGCATGCTCACCAGCCAACCAAGAAAAAGACCAGCAGTCATCGTGAACTAGATATTACAGCTCAGCCTTCGTACATGAAGCCTACCAACAGGTGTCATATTTGTTCTCTGTCCATTTCTTACCTGTTTTTGGTCGCTGGATTTTCTACTCAACATCACTATTAGTGTTTCTATTATTAGTTTTGCCCATCGACTGGAGGCCAAGCTTGATGATCTGTCATCTCCAACCGAAGCGAGCGAACCCAAGTCAAAGTCCAAAGCGATATCTTTGCTAGAACAGGAGAGGGGTGAGCCGCCCTCGTTCATGAAGCCTACAGCAAGGTTGGCGCATATATTCATTTCTAAAACTGTTTCAACATTTATGTTATCTTTTTTTGTTCAATATGAATGCCTTGTACATGTTGGCTATTTCATTCTCTGTGACTTTTAGTTACATGAGATCTAAACGCCACTCAACTGGAACCATGTAAGGCACTCTCTTGCTCCATCTAATGACTGTATTTGCTAGGTTGCATGTGATGGTGCTCCCATCTCACACTGGCGGTATCTTGACTTTAGCTCAACTCACACTTGCCTTGTTTGAAATGTAGCTGACCTCTCAACTGTTATGTGCTGTTCTTTTGTGTTGGTTACTTACGCTAAGAGATGTAACTCTTCTCTTCCTAAGCTCCAGCTTCCTGAGATGTAAGCGACACTCTACCGGAACCATGTAAGGATACGGCTGCGCTGCTCTTACACATAGACTCATTGATTCACGGCTCGCTGCTGAATTATTTCTAGATTCAATTGGTACTGACAGCCGTCAATGATTAGCCCACTGGCTACAGATTATTGTAGACTAGATACAGTGATACGGAAGTTGTCTTATCTTTTGATTTCTTTTTTTTATTGATTAACTTCACGATTAAAAAACAAACTTGATTGAAAAACAAGATTTTGAGAGTCTATGTGATGGATATAGATGACCTCATTAGAATTTTAAATGCGGAAATTTTAGCGCTGTTCATTAGGCTTCTTGATTTATTGAGGATTGTTTGATCATGTGATTGATTGTATCAGAAATGTCATTGCATCTGATTGCTTTATTCGCTGGATTCATATCAGGCTTTGCCATTGCTTTCTTTCAGCTCTGCAGTTTCTCACATTAGCAAAAGTTCACAGAATACTTGCAAGATCATAATTGTAGTAAACAGGATAGTAGTTGTAAAAAATACAATGGAGACTTCCAGTATGGTTTTACTGGCAGCATGAGCTGAGTTAGATCAGGGATATTAACTGGTGGGTGACACATATTATGGCCAGTCTGTGCTGTGTAAGCTCTAACCCTAATAGTTTCTCTCCCCTATACCATCCAAGTCAGGTTGTATTTAAAAGGCTTGATAAAGCATTTGATTTCAACACTTTGTTTAGCTCTACTAATCGGCTAGAGAAGATTGAAGGTGAAGAAGGAAAACATCGAGCCCGTCGTCCTATTTCTCCGACTTTGCCAGATGGAGACCTGCCTTCGTATATGAAGGCAACAGAGAGCTACTTTAAAAAGGTGATTACTATGCTCTTTTGTATATTCAGACCCCTTAACACATGTGAATGCCGACTGCTAAGGATTTTACTATCTCTCAACTAACTCTTATACAAATGAACAAAAAAGCAAAGGAGAGTTCCTGCAGTTAACCCGCTTGACTCATCTCTATCTTCTGTGTATTACACTGATTAATGTTAACATTGATTAAAACCTATGCTTGATCTCCAGTTGTTTGTATTATGTTAATTAGGAAGAGAATTACGAAGAGGTAAGTGCAGTTCATATTAAACACACTTCACCCACTAAGTACGGCTCACTTCAACCTCCCCAAAGGTTTTCATTGTATCTTAAACTGACATACACCTGCGTGCCCGTTCTGCATGCTCAGTGGCCTAATGCTAGGACTTCATGGCTGCAAGTTCTTGTTTCTGGTCACCATCGAAACCAACCAGTGATCTTCACATGATTTCTAGCAAATATCGTCTTAGTTAACTGTTGTAATATGTTTAAAAGTTAGTGCTGCGAGTTCAAGCGCTGAAATGTTAATAATTGTCATATATCAATACAGAAGTTTTAAATGAAACCCAAATAAGCCGCTTGCAGTTGGAACTGTACATGCTTTCACCTTAAACTTACCTCTAACTCCATCAGCGCATTAGTAACCAAGTTTGCATTCAAAGATTTGAACTCACATTTGTTCATCTATCAGCGCTTAATCAAGACGAGATAACTCCTAAACTAACTTTTGTAATGTTGAGTTGTATGCTGATTGAAAACATTGTTTCCCAGCTGCTCCGCAGATAAAATTAGGATCTCATAGGGCACTAACATCATCTGTTGCAAAAACAACTCTTATTAGACCTATCATAACATCAACACCTCTTCAATGTCTACAACTCACCACTAAATGATCACTTACCACTTATTTTTAAACCATCATCTTCTCAATTATCATTCATTGTTGTCATTGGTAAGAACTGGTGCCCTTGTAGTTGCCTGCTCATGAGCGGTAAAGCAACTCTCAATTCCTCTTCTGTCACACTCTTGTGTGTCTGATTTCTATAGAAGCCCTGCTTTTGATAGACCAATTAGATTTTCATGACTATTTCTAAGGCTTTATTATGTCTAATATTAGTTTAGCATTTTGCTAATAGATTTTTGCTTATGCCTTGGTGTCTTATCCTTACTAAAATGTTAACTCAATAATGGATACATTCAGTGGATTGAACCTCTACATATAAAGATTTATTTAGATCACCCTGCTTACTTTAACTTCTCCTGTTTGAGCTGTGATGTCCCTTTGATGTTGTTCCACAGTGGCTAGTGGGTCTGATGTAATTTCAAGTGAAGGTTGTTTTAGGTAAAATGTACCAGTTTTAAAAGCAGAACTTTCCCTACATCATTCAATTTCTTTCGTTTGAAAGCTCATAAGTTCAAAGAGGGTAGAAGACTTGAGACTTATAAAGAATTTTGGCAGTTGATAGCTGCGTAAAATTAATAAGATCCTAAAATTGTGTCACAGTAAGTCTTGGCTTTACTCGCAGGTAGAGCATCTGTTTGACGAAGAGCCAGAAGAACCACCCAAGTCAAATAAGAGGGTCTCACTACCTCGAACACTTAATGATGATGAGCTGCCATCTTTCATGAAACCAACAAAAGCTTTTGATGCGCAGGTTTCTGTGGGTGTCGAAGAGCCAGTACCTGAATCTAAACCAAAACGAAAACTGCCTTTAGTTGACCATACAACAGGAGAGGTTTGTAACCTTTCATATCGGTTCACATGTTTGATCAAACATCTAGTCTGAAATGGATTTGTCTTATCTTTCCATATAATCTTAGAGCTAGTGTAAAAGTAGCCTATTCAATTTTAGTTGAGAGAAGCGGTAACATGGAACCCGATTATCATGCGCTGTGGGTGCCCCCATACCCAGTTATCATGTGCTGCAGGTGCTATATCTAATTGTCATATACTGCATGGGGGTGCTATACTCAATTGTCATGTACTGCGGCTGCCATACGCAATTTTCATGGACTGCAGGTGCCATACGCAATTGTCATGGACTGCAGGTGCCATATCTAATTGTCATGTACTGTGCGGGTGCCATACTCAATTGTCATGAACTGCAGGCGCCATATCCAATTGTCATGTACTGCAGGTGCCATATCCAATTTTCATGTACTGCAGGTGCCATATCCAATTGTCATGTACTGCAGGTGCCATATCCAATTGTCATGTACTGCAGGTGCCATCATACATGAAGTCTACAACAGCATATGAGAAACGTGTAGAGGAAGAAGGGCGGTCTGAGACCGGACATACAAGCTTGAGTAATGAGCACAGCAGCACCGATGGCCTAGAAAAAAGGACATCAGTCGCACATAACCTTTCGAATGGAGAAATGCCTTCTTTTATGAAGCCGACCAAAAGTTTCGAGATTCGTGATCGTCACAACGAAGAGGCTCAGAGTCAGTTTGAAGAGTCAACAGAGCCAGAGAAAAAGGTGTCCGCTCCAAGGAAGCCCCGTGTATCACTCACCAGCGGTGAAGTTCCCTCCTACATGAAGACAACGAAATCACATGAGATACGAGAGCATGCCATAGCGACAGGGGTGGTCGAGACAACATCGCTGGAGAGAGCCTTGCAGGGTCCTATGATTGATGAAATTCCAGAGCCAGTTCCTGCCAAGCCTCGTAAAACATCTGTTGGGGGATTCCTTCGAAAAAAGTTTGGCATTGGCAAAGGTAAGACAATTGCTGTGAGTTATTAGTAACCCAATGCTTTTAGGCAATGTTGGCATGCATTGACGGTGTCTTGGGCTGCACTAGACATATATTGACAGTGTCTTGGGCTACACTAGACATGTATTGACAGCATCTTCGGCTACACTAGACATATATTGACAGTATCTTGGGCTACACTAGACATGTATTGACAGTGTCTTGGGCTGCACTAGACATGTATTGACAGTATCTTGGGCTACACTAGACATATATTGACAGTATCTTGGGCTACACTAGACATGTATTGACAGCATCTTGGGCTGCACTAGACATGTATTGACAGTGTCTTGGGCTGCACTAGACATGTATTGACAGTGTCTTGGGCTATACTAGACATGTATTGACAGTGTCTTGGGCTACACTAGACATGTATTGACAGCATCTTGGGCTACACTAGACATGTATTGACAGTGTCTTGGGCTGCACTAGACATGTATTGACAGTGTCTTGGGCTACACTAGACATGTATTGACAGTGTCTTGGGCTACACTAGACATATATTGACAGTATCTTGGGCTACACTAGACATGTATTGACAGCATCTTGGGCTGCACTAGACATGTATTGACAGTGTCTTGGGCTGCACTAGACATGTATTGACAGTGTCTTGGGCTATACTAGACATGTATTGACAGTGTCTTGGGCTACACTAGACATGTATTGACAGTGTCTTGGGCTACACTAGACATATATTGACAGTATCTTGGGTTACACTAGACATGTATTGACAGCATCTTGGGCTGCACTAGACATGTATTGACAGTGTCTTGGGCTGCACTAGACATATATTGACAGTGTCTTGGGCTACACTAGACATGTATTGACAGCATCTTGGGCTACACTAGACATATATTGACAGTGTCTTGGGCTACACTAGACATGTATTGACAGCATCTTGGGCTACACTAGACATATATTGACAGTGTCTTGGGCTGCACTAGACATGTTTTGACAGCATCTTGGGCTACACTAG
Organism: Watersipora subatra; assembly: GCF_963576615.1. Classification (NCBI taxonomy): domain Eukaryota; kingdom Metazoa; phylum Bryozoa; class Gymnolaemata; order Cheilostomatida; family Watersiporidae; genus Watersipora; species Watersipora subatra. The sequence goes on along the minus strand of NC_088711.1, from coordinate 12,732,309 downwards.
ACATGTATTGACAGTGTCTTGGGCTGCACTAGACATGTATTGACAGTGTCTTGGGCTATACTAGACATGTATTGACAGTGTCTTGGGCTATACTAGACATGTATTGACAGCATCTTGGGCTACACTAAACATATATTGACAGCATCTTGGGCTACACTAGACATGTTTTTGCTTTACATACACCATGAAATCTTACACTGAACCGATTTTTTTTATAGTGTAGGACATGGACAGGGCTTCAGGGTTAGGCGAGAGCAATTAAAATTTGTTATAGCAATCCAATCAATTCGGTTTTATTTTTAGCATTTAAATTGACACATTCGTTGTTTGGTTCCCTAATTTTTAAAAAGACGACTGAGCATCGCATGCTTCATCTGCTAGACATGAGCAAGATACCTTTTATTTGAGCTACATAGCTATTTTGTTGTTATCACCTGGTCATTCACGACACATTGAAGCAAATTACCTCAGCTATTGCAGCTATGGCATTTTCTAAACTAGCCCATTTCAGCTATAGCATCTAATCGCTATGGCAACATATTGGCCATATAGGAAGACGATCCTGTATCCAAGTTAGATTAATCTGCTATATCTGTCTCTTTATCTGGAATCTAGTAAGTCTTTTACTATACAAATTGAAAAATGGAGAAATGGTGGGAAAATAGTTGAGAACAAATGTGATAACTTTGTCACGCACACGGATTATAAACTAAACAAGTACAGTCTAATTATACAGAGCTTTGACTTGCTCTGGCTGCTATGTCAAAATGTGGCTATTATCTGTTTGCTCTTCTCTAAAAGTTGTTAGAAATACTTCATCTTTTAAAAATTTCATTGAAATATCTATATTTTATATGATTTGGTATTAAAAGTTAATTTAGTTACCGTCCTGTCAGTTCGCAGACCCACTTAGTAACTGACACAGTGGAGCTTTTTGATTTTAATCATTTATTTTGAACATTTCTTTTCATAAACCATCGTTTGTGTAAGATAACTGAAATATTCAGTCTCTTTAAAAGCCTGGTTTCCATATGACGGCGCAATGATCGTGCGCGGCCCAGTGATCGTGCGCAATTCATTTCTTGGGCTGTGATGCAGTGTTTCCATCACGCGTAAGTGCCATGCTTGCATTGGACAGGGTGGGTAATTGCCTTGCTTTTTCGTGCGGGAGACCAATTTCTTCGAAAAACAGCCCTCTGTTGCGACCTTGCGCTGTTATATGAAAACCAGGCTTACTCTTTTGTACGGGAGACCGGTTTCTTCGGAAAACAGCCCTCCTTTTGAATTGTGGGATAGGTTGAAAAGATCGAGCGATGTATTGTGGGATACATCATCGTGCGCACCCGTCGCAAGGGTCCATTCTGTTGGATCCTTGCGATCAGCGTACGCACGTCGCGTGATTGTCGTACGTTGACGTTTCCACATCACAGCCGGCCTACGCACGACGTTGTGCGCCTTGTTGCACCCCTTGCGCTGTTAATGGAAACCAGGCTTTAATGTGTTGAAGCACTCATTCAAATTGTTGAGAAGTTTTGGTTCGTAAGGTAATTTCAAAAATTCAGTTCATTTCAGATTGCCATGCATGTTCGTTGTTAAGTCTCTTTTCTATGGTCTAGTTAAACACTTGGGGAAATTGGTTCATTTTCATAGAAGAAGCATCTTCTCTATGCCATCGTAAGGAATACTTTATAGGTACTGTTTGGTAGCTGTGTTTCTCCGTACTATTATTAGTGATGACCTCATAAAATATTTTTGTTTTCAAACAGCTATATCTAAAATTTTGTTTCCTGCCATACGACTCATCAGACACAACTAGAAACATTTCTCATATGTCTGTACGCCCTAGCGGCTATTCAAATTACTCCAGTTACTCAGACATACGTAGTTACTGACCACGATGACAGGGTAATTTGCTGACTCTAGACAAGCTGTGGGTGTCTCATCTGCGGTCTTTTATCAAATTCTCCTGTATCAGTTTGGGCTTCAATTAGCTAATAATCTCCTATTGTTTGTATCATTGTTGGGTGGATACTGAACTGATCCAAGCCGTAGTTTACGCATCAGGCTGATTATAATAGAGAGCTTACTAGGGTTAAGAACTGTGCTTATTGGCAGAGTCTCTTAGTGACATACATACGCTACTTCATTCAACTGTCTTTTCATATTCTCAGCGGCTGACATTTAAATAAGTATGCATAAGCAGATGGCTTATAAATTTATGTGGACTGAGCTCCATATATATTTTACTCCTTCCTCGTGTAGTGTTAGCAACACTTCTATTTACCCGCATTGATTTTTATGCTCCGCTAATGCACTAGAGGACACGGTGAATAGCGATTATTGGTTAGTCGATCCGCGCTAGCAGTCGGTAGATTATATCATTCCTCCTATAAATGACTATCAGCTGGTCGTTATCACACAACTTGACTCTTGTCTTTCTTGATCCCTGGTCGTATTTACTGCCTACTCAGTTATCAGTTTCTACACCTGCTGATAGCTTTCAATTCCGCCTAGCCACAAGTCAGGTAGGTCTCATTACCTTCCCAACTTATGGTCTTCTCTTTCTATAATTTTATAGTACAGTTTCATTGCGCGCCACCTAACATAGGTTGGGTTAACCAACTTCATTGTCAGAGCTTCGCTCCTCTGTGCTGACACTGACACTTACAAACAGGTGGTTTTGCCACTAGCAACCAGATTGTAATCGATTCACTGGTGAGTCCAGAGATATTCAGATCAGAGTAAAAAAAGCTTTAATATTATGAGCCCTTAAATAGTTTTGGGTAACCAATTTCATTGTCACAGAGTTTTGCTCCTATGCACTGACACTTACTAACAGGTGATTGCAAGGATTTTTCGCTACCGAGCAGCTTAAATCTATTCACTGTTGAAGCCTGACCAGAGATCATCTAAAAATGCTTTAATATTGTAACATTTACTAAAAGTTTTGCAAAGGACGGCTGTCAGGCGTTACTGAAATGTTGCGACTGGTGTGACACTCGTGCAGTCTTGAGTAGCTAGTTGTGCTTGCTAGTGACTACATTTGGTTAGCAGTTCTTAGTGTTACGCCACTTATACCCTAACGCTTTGGGCTGCGTGTACTTAACTAAGGGCAATGTCAACAATAAATTACTTATAGTCAGCATAATTATAGTCGGTTGCGTTGCGCTGTCTCTGTTGCTGTTGTCAGTCACATGCCTCCCTGTCTCCCATTCCTATGGCCATCGAACGATGGTGGCAGGTGCGACAGGTTGCTAGTTATAGTTCACCACTAATTGTCTATTAGGTCTTGGATGCAATGGGTTTAGACTATTTGAAATACCAGCACCATGGCTACTAATACTCTTCATTAATATTCTCCATCTTACAATTGTCACAGTAATGCGCACTTTTGCTTTACATCTTGCAACAAGCTTTTTAATGCATTTTTGATGTGAACTCGGTTCAGTTGATTATGATTACTGGCTGTTGCCTTCCCTTTCTTCGGAGCTCATATATGCTTTATATATTAGTTGTGGCTTATGTCATTTGATGTGGCTTCTTGTTGGCAGCTAAATAGATCAGATCTCGTGCAAGATTTTTTTTTATTGACTCGTGCAGCATGACTCACTCCGCGCGGCACTCAGCCGATTCAACTTGACAGGCTCTCTCTAGCCCTTTCCATATAACATCAAAGTGTTGATAATTTGTTTGCTCGCTATCTAAAATACTTTCAACTGCTGTAAAGCAAATGCCATAGCATGGCTTGACACTGACAGGCTGGTTTTCTGTCAGATCTGCCAGCGTTTATTACTTGTAAAATATCTAACAATGTTTAGCATCCTGTCTGCATAGCGATGAGGAGTTATGTATTATCAGCTGACCAATTGTCAAAGCATTGATAGTTATAGACTAGATTCACCAGTTGGTTCTTGCCTTTTGAAGCGATATGGGGTGTCAGATTGCTTTCAAGTTTCTATGGACAGAGCGTCATGGAACTTGAGCATTTGGCACATAATGACAAGCTTTAGAGACCTAAGGCCATCCTTCCTATCAGTTTGCATCTAAGCAAAGGTCGTTTGTTGCATTTAGGTACTTCAGTCGACTCGGCACAAAGCTCAGGTGCGGTCGCTAACAAGCCGAACAAGAAGTCAAATACGAAGTCTGTTCCTAGCAAAGCACCTGTCATATCTAGTCAACCTAATGACATTCCATCTTATATGAAACCAACTACAAACAGCTCTCGCAAAATCTCTGAAAGGTATTGTTGGCTTTATTTTTGTTTGTTACTTTATCTTCCTGTTTGTTACTTTATCTTCCTGTTTGTTATTTTATCTTCCTGTTTGTTACTTTATCTTCCTGTTTGTTACTTTATCTTCCTGTTTGTTACTTTATCTTCCTGTTTGTTACCTTATCTTCCTGTTTGTTACTTTATCTTCTTGTTTGTTACTTTATCTTCCTGTTTGTTACTTTATCTTCCTGTTTGTTACTTTATCTTCCTGTTTATTACTTTATCTTCCTGTTTGTTACTTTATTTTCCTGTTTGTTACTTCATCTTCCTGTTTGTTACTTTATCTTCCTGTTTGTTACTTTATCTTCCTGTTTGTTACTTTATCTTCCTGTTTGTTACTTTATCTTCCTGTTTGTTACTTTATCTTCCTGTTTATTACTTTATCTTCCTGTTTGTTACTTTATCTTCCTGTTTCTTACTTTATCTTCCTGTTTGTTACTTTATCTTCCTGTTTATTACTTTATCTTCCTGTTTGTTACTTTATCTTCCTGTTTGTTACTTTATCTTCCTGTTTGTTACTTTATCTTCCTGTTTGTTACTTTATCTTCCTGTTTGTTACTTTATCTTCCTGTTTGTTACTTTATCTTCCTGTTTGTTACTTTATCTTCCTGTTTGTTACTTTATCTTCCTGTTTGTTACTTTATCTTCCTGTTTGTTACTTTATTTTCCTGTTTGTTACTTTGCAAAAAAGGCTGCTTATTCTTGCATCTGTAAAGCTCAACAGATTCAAGGAGTAGAATGACTTGTCAAGTACCTTGTGTAAAGCTTCAGCACTATGTTTTGGAGTTATTTCATATCGCATGTGTAAATGTGAAATGGTTGTGATGAAATTGTTGATACTTTTTGCGCTCATTCTAATATCCTTTATTTCTACATTATCTGCAAGTTTAAAGCTTCTGATGCCATTATTGGATGGCTTCCTTTGTAACATTTTGCCCAGAACATGCTAGTGAATCCAGAGTCTTGGATAGCTCAGCATACATTTGCTCGCTGTTGTGTAATTTCTTGGCAAGGACATTGCCATTTTGCTTAACTGACAGTTTCATTTCTTTTCTTGGCTTCATTATGTAGAGGAATCTTTGCAAATTGTGCATTATAGTATTTTGAGATCGTTATCTGTTATTCCTCTTGCGTTCCTCACTATCAGCAGCCGTTAAAAATAATGCAAAATGCTTGCCTTCAACTTTCTTAACAGAATAGCTGTTTCCAGTGACTAGCTCACTGTCAATTATATTGGACGACTGAACAGTGTGTTCTTTGAAGAATTGAACTCTCACCCTCTCATACAGCTACAGTAGCCGCCATAACTGTACTAACATTGACTAGTGAACCTATGGCAGCATTTTTAATACTTCGCTCTATGAATAATGAATGCTTGTCACATTTTAAACTATTCAGTATTTTTATTTTTGTCTCATCTTTAAGCATTACGTATAACAGTTGAATCTATATCAATGACCTCATGTGTTCTCTAGGAGAAAAAGTGTGTCTTCACTAAGTCTAGATAAGACAGCCTACAGGTAGGCCCTTACCATAACATGACTGGCTAACTCGTAGCCTCGCTATCTCATTGCCAACAGGGGACGTGGATTGACTTTGTGTAGTGTAGTGGTGGCTCTAGATTATCAGCTAACATTTAACTTTTCCTCGTGGCTGGATGCCCGCCTAACCGTTCACTTGAGTGAACCTATTTTCAAACTGTTCTACAATCAGGTATTGCAAGGCCTACTAGTTACAGACATAAAGACTGACAGATCATGAAATGTTTTTGACAGAGCTACTTGCAAGGAAGGTTATATGATAAGGCTCCTTTGCTCTGTGAAACATTACGCTTTGTCTATATGACCCTTTCTTCTTCGCGAAGGAAAGGCTTGTTGCAAATTCGAGCTAACATCGTTGATCATCTTTTTCTTTATTAAACGATGTCATGTTTCAAGAGTCATATTCTATTGTATAGCCTACATAGGTTACGCAACCGCATTTCACTAGCCCTCTGTCGTATTCATGTTTATACATACATTTATATATTTTTATAGTTATATTTTAGAACATTTTATAAATACAGTGATATATGCGTATGTAATATTTACATTGCTGGCAACTTTCCAAGAGAATGCATGTTATAGTAAAACTTGAATATAAACCAGAGTCTGTGTATTGTTGTTTTACACCATGGTAGCAATACAAAGCATAGTGCTAGTATGATCACATTCCTGAATAACTTCATTAGGGGGTGCGAGACATACCCGCACTTGCATCTCAATCGAATCGCTTCTGTAGTCGTCTTCTCTGTTTTCGGAGGAGCATATCTTGTTGTTCTACCGTCTACATTATCAGGTGAAATCTCTTTATCAATTTTGTCACTAGTCGTGCTGCGAACAGCACTCCCTGCTGGTGGAGGACAGGAAAGTTTAGTACTATTTATCGTAACTGGCATCTTTTCCATACAAGTTATGGTAGGGATGGGAGTAGCAACAACAAAACTGCTGCAAGTACTCATGGATACATTTTCTTGCCTCGGAAGACTTAAGCGAGAGGATAACCTCTGTACTGTGAGAGCTTGTGTCTCTGGACAGGTAGCATCATCTCTATATGATAAGAACATACTCAAGCTATCGGAAGGGGAACTTAAAGTACACCACTCTGTTTCTCTTATTTCGAGTTCCCTCTTGAGTCGACCTAGCTGCTCCGAATGCCTGGATATTCTCTTCATAAACCCTTTGACGAGTTGCAGGTCGCCTTTTACCTGCTTGATTAGGAAGGCAAGGTGTACGGGTGATAGATTGCGGTTGATAATATGTTGCATTTCACACAGACCCTCTTCTATCTGTTTGATGATGTGCTCGGTGTGCCTGCCAAGTGAATCGTGGAGTTGTTCTCTCTGCGTGATCGTCTCACGGTTTAGGTCCCTGTACCCCTGATTTATGTTGTGGCTAGAGACCATCCGGCAACCAACTGAGTGCATTCCTTAACGCTGTCCAAATCGCTGTCAGCTGTCACCCTCGGCAATGACTACAGCGCTACGAACAAGTTTAAACAGTGATTCTAATGTTGTAGTTGTTATCACCTTAATGCAGGCCGTTGCTGTGTGTGACCTTGCGTAGATTTCATTGTTGGCTTGGCTAACTTACCTCTGCTCTTCATTCTTATGGCTCTATTTTTGTCATGCTTTGCTCAGCTGTTTATAATTTTTGTGGAGTTGTAACTTTAAGATTTAGACGACATGTATTGCATGATAGTTTTGTTTTCTTTGTTAGTGCGAATAAAATGCCTTGTCAATAACCGCTGTAAGCTTGAAACTTTTCCATGCGCTAGTAATGATAAGCCGTTATCTGTCAAAAGCCTTATTATGTTCTATTGTTGGCGGAATGGAAATTCCAGACAACACTGATTTCACAACTCCTTGAGTCTGCGCACTCGAGTCAGTAACTCGCTGTGACCGAGTCATTGCTCTCCTAGGCCAGTGATAAAAGCTGCACGTGTCATAAATGTCTTTCTACTTGGTTAGTGGTGCAGAAGAGACAGACGATAGCATGAGCAGCACGACTCTCACTTCTCCTTCTGTCCATGAAAAGACTCCAATCATCAACATCTCTCAGGTTTCCATCGATGGCCAAGATATGGATGTGGCGATGAGACCGAAGAAAACGCCTTCGCGGACAAAGAATTCAGAAGATATTAATGCAAACACACCGCCTCGCTCTACCATCGCTAACAGGTATTATATTATTATAACTGCAGGGATATTTATTGCCAAAACTATTGCTTTGTGAACCTTGAGCCTGGTTTTTATTCATCCTCTCAACCTCAGTTAGGTCGATGAATTTTGCAATGCGGTTATGGGACAGAAAACTGAATTTTAGTCACAAATTATTTCCCTGTGGAATAATTTACTAGTCATTCACATGCTTGATAATGAGCAGTAGCTCAGGTCAATAACAAATAATAAGTGTAGTAGTTGCTATTCTGTTGGCTATGCACTCAGCCAGCTAAAAATCAGCTGAAGGCACCGCATAACTGAGCCTTTTTCTATATGAAACATTTGTAAAACCTTGAATAAAATAATGGGATATTCATTGGAAGGTAAATCCTACTACTAATATGGTGTGCGCTAGAGCCAAACATTATTTCTCATATTTTTGGCATTTTCACAATTTTCACAGGAAACTGACTGTCAGGTACAGCTATCTATTATTCTGAGAAATATTTTATCGCTGTCAGCAAAATCGGCAAAATCTTGTATTGATGCTCGATTTTTTATCTTGTTTTCATCGATTATGTTCAGATATGACAAATGAGGCGTATACTCAATCATCTATGAAAATTTTGTTGCTGTATAAAGTTTGTGAAGCTATATTCTCATTGGTGAAACATTATTTTTAACAGGAAACAGATTCAATCGCTCTACTAATTCCATGTGTTGTGTTGTTTATAAAGGTAATTGTTGGGATTGCTGGGATAAATCAAATCTTGATCAACACCCAATGGGTAAACACAGGGAACTAAATCACTTCGCCATAGCATATGAGTACAGTGCAACCTCGGTTCTCGAACACAATCCATTCCAGAAGGTTGGTTGAAAACCGAGTTGTTCGAGATCTGAAACCGGTTTTCTCATTAGAATTAATATGTATAAGTTTTAATCCGTTCCAAGTCGATTTAACAACCTCGGTAATTTATTTTTTAACATTTTACACCATAAACTGTACTGTATACTGCATACTATAAATAAAAACAGGTAGATGTAGATCGTGTTTAACTTTAATAAAAGATTTTTTATCTATGAGGATTAAAAAAGAAAACAAAAAGTAAACACTTTATATGCTTTGCTCTTAGGACATCAAAAACATTAAAGGTTACGATACAATACAAAAAATCGCAGAAATTGATAATAAAACAGCAAAAAAATGCAACAGATCAGTTACATCAAAAATCGTGTGAAAGAAGAAAATAGAAACATCAATGGCAGGTTTACTTCAATCTTTGAAGATGAATCCTCCTCTAAAACAATTTAGAGTAACTCGACTGGAGGAGTTGTGTCCCTAGAAAATCTCTTCGGTAGAGGCGATGTCCTCCCAGATGGCTTCTTTTTGTAAAGAATTAATGATGTGAAACTTCTCCCTTTTTTAGAACCTTCCGAAAGTGGCTCCTATCTACGTTAAACGTATAAACATGCTGTTTCCGGAACTGTTGCGAATGTTTAATTCAAATGCGCATGTTCCGGTTTGGTCGAGAACCGAATTTATGGTCGAAATCCGAGACAAAAAAATCTCAAATTTTTTGGTCGAAAACCGAGTTGGTCGAGAAGCGATGCGTTCGAGAACCGAGGTTGCACTGTATATGTATATTTTAATGATATCTAATAGATGATTGAGGTCTAGCGCTCCCGGCCATAACAGAAAACTTCTCCAACATACCTCAAAACAGTTCACCCAATTCCCTTATTTTATAAAATAATCTTCTTCGTTTAGCTGTACCGCAATGGCTTGAGAAATGTATGAAAGCCAGGCTTATCATCCTGAGTGTTCGGTAAGGCTGAAGAATACTCTAGTCTACCGAGTCTACAGCTAAATACAATAGAAATCTTTTCAGGGATCATTAATTAAAAAGTTGAAGTTATGTTAGTATCGTCCTCTCATGGCTGAATTATGGAGCTAGTGACCCAGTTCAAACGCTGCACTTGAGAGAAGTGACTCACTCGTCTTCTCTATATTATTAAATCCTTCCACAATTATAGCTCTTGCTAATCTTTTCCTACAATATCTAATAGCCATTGCATACCTTAAAAGAGCTATTGTCTCCTCTTGTTACACAATTTCCTTTCAGCGGCTATTCAAAAGTATGGCTTTGTGATAAATTAATTTATCTTTGAATTGAGAATGTTATTAGATTGTGTGAATCCATTATGAGCTACGTTAGATTAGGGAGTCGGCTCATCGTGATATGTATGGCTAACCTTGTGTATTGTATCTGAGCAGGAGTGCGTCAGTACGGGTGCGAGGCACCAAGGCTCAATCACTGTAAGTCAATTGCTATAGCCTTCTTCCCACCATGGTGTGTGTTTCCATTATTTAACAATCATTTCACCTCTCACAGTAATTTCACCTAGTAATTTCACCTAGTAGTTTCACATCTGTGGCAGTGATTTACACCTGGTTGTATTTAATGTACATTGTCACAATGACTTCATGGTGGTCTTTGCGCATTGTACGTAACGCTTATAGATGTGTTGGATGATGAGAATGTGGAGTGTATGTCTAGCAGATGCATCGGCAGTCCACGGATTGGTCTGACCTATATAGCGCAGCTTATGCACTCCTTTCCTGCTTGTGGTTTCCTAATAGACGTGTACTGTTACATAGTGGTACCTACAGCTGGTGTCAGTGTGCCAGGCCTGTTCATAATATTCCGCTTCAGCTCTCTAAACAGACTGCCTCCATAATGCCTTACAGCGCTGCCATTGCTGTCTGACCGGGCTTATTGTTATGCTAGGCCTTGCTGCCAATGGTGTCAGCAGAAGTCCAGAGTTGGTGGCACTTCAACCGGATCCAATCAACAGACGTTTCGGTTTTAGTTGTTTCAGTCTAAAAACTCTGCCAGAACTAGTTCAGCCTTCAGCTCACTGTGTGCCAGAGCTAAGTTTTCCTCATTTGGGATGAAAACCCAAAATAGCAGGGTGTATCAAGAATTGTCTACACATGTAATGTTTAAATAGCAAGTGAGAAATCAGGAAGAAAGACTTCATTTCGGTCATTCCATGTCACGCTTGCTTTGATATAGAATATTTTGCTATAAAGTTTCAGATAATAGAAAGCGTTTATCTTAGGCTAGCTCTTCACATGTAGCAAATGTCTCTTGTCAAGATGAACTTAGACTAAATATTAGGAGATTCTATCAGGAGTATCTGTATTTTTCTTTTATTTGCGATTGTTTTTAATATTTTAATGATGTTTAATAATGTTTGAGGTGATCTGACTGCCAGGATGTTTCAAGATTTAAAATTGACAAAACTTGGTCCGCGGTTCATCGCGGAAATGACGTGACTAGCTTCTATCGTTGCTATAGTTGCAGCGTTACGCGTCTTATTCTGTCAGTCTCTGCAACTATTATAGCCATCATAATCACACTTTTGCTTGATCTGAGCGTTTCAATCGCGATGAAGTTTTGTCAATTTTAATCTTGAAACATCCTGGTAGTCAGATCATATCAAACATCAAATATTTTGGCAGTCAGAACATCAAACATAAAAAACAATCGCAAATAATAGAAAAATACAGATACTTTCTGATAAAATATACTAAAATTTTGCACAAGTTCATCTTTGAAGGTTTGAAGCAAACTTTCAGCGCCATCGTTTTGTTTATCATTGGGGGCACGTCATTTCTGCCTGCATCACAAATGCTCATAACATCCGGTAACCACTTTATCTTTCACTCAGTTAAATCTTTAAACCATCTGCCATTTAACCAGCCCCCATTACAAGTATTGCAGTTGGCTTTATCAGTTGGCTTCTTGAATAATTGATGCACATGATTTTTGCCAATGTCTGCGCCTCTGCCTCCTACGCTGTCATTAGGTTTACCAATGTCTTTCCTTTGGGCTCACAAATGGTCATAAATCTTTTTAAGCTAATGAGTTGCCCTCGAAATGTCTTGTTCTACTTGTTCGGTGCAGGCTAGCCTCGTTGCAAGTGAATGGAGAGGAGGGATGGAAGAGGAGGATTGGTGAGAAAGATCACGGCAGCTTCAGGTCAGGTAGTATCCATGACAGGCTCAGTAAGATAGAGGATAGCTCGAAGAGCTGGCAGAAAAACAAGGGCATCGAAAATGATGCGAAGCAGTTCACAGTTGAAGGCAAAATGGCCAGTAAGTGTCCTATGCAAAGGTCGTCATGAGGTCATGCAATGATTGTATCTCAACGCCATATTTTCATCTCAGCTTTTAGCCTCTGTACCAGGAATCGTGTTTGTCTTGTGAAAGTTGAAACCATAAAAAGTTAGATTCATATCGCTAAACTGCTCATTGTCGTTGGACTGTCGCTCTTATGTTCAAACTACTGTTACATCTCTGACTTGAAAATAGCTAAAGAACATTACTGAGTCTTGTGGTCTGTATGAGTTGTCACCCCTTGTCGCATGCCTCTGCAGAAAAAGGAGATCTCAAAGTAGCCGCTAGTCCACTGATGCCCAGAAAAGAAAAGGCTGGTGGTGCTGTAAAGAGAGCCCAATCTCTTAGGATAAAGCGTGAGGATGGCAAAACTCCCCCAAAATCTCCGGTCAAGAAATCTCAGTCTACGCTAGCGACAAGCAAAGCAGAGACTCCGAAAGTAACGGAGACAGCAGTTGTGCGAGTGCCGGAGCAGGACGATGCTGCTGAGTTCTTTGCTCTCTCTTCCACTCAAGAGGACATCGATGTGTCTGCTGATGATTTTGATCATATCTTCATGGACTCTGGCAAGGTGTAAGTACATTCAGTACCTGTCTTGTCGTCTTCAAGGTTTGGTTGTACTTTTACCTACGATGAGTTGTGACACCTGTAAAAGATAGAAAGCACCCCATGACTGGATTTACCGATATATATATATATATATATATATATGTATATATATATATACTCATGCTACAGACAGTACTGTTTCGGCTATTGAAGCCTCATCAGTGCAGCTCAGAGCTTTGGCAAGGGACACAAATCCCATTACCAATGAGAGTTGACTTCCTGCCATGAAACAACTAGGTTGCCTCACAGACTTTAAGAAAGTCAATGTGCTGGCACCAGAGTGCTCAAATCACAAAAGTGATGAGCTTTGCACTATATATATATATATATATATATATATATATATATATATATATATATGTATATATATATATATATACACTAGCTGTGCTACTCTGCGTTGCCCGGGTATTAAAAAAGTTTGGACAGAAATTTGATTTGTATTTAACATATAACAACATTTGCCATTTTAACTTTCAAACTACATATCATGAGAGAAGTTTTTTGTGTGTTTGAAATAAATTAAGCAAACAATAAAACAACTGTAAAGGTTTTAAAACTTTGTTAAACAACTGTAACTTTCAAGCTATTAGCCTGGCACATTGCCAATGGAAAATTCCGGTAAGCTGCTAGGCTTCTAATGACTGTACTCCATGACATTGCATCAGCATTGTTGTCCAACTACAGTTATTCTAATCCCACAACCAAACACAAGCAGGGTGATTGTTTGGGAGATTTATGATAAATGCATGTGCACACAACTCACGAAAATTATTCATCAACACCGTCGCAAACCCTTGTACCGAAATCTCATCAACAAATTTAACCATTTTTCAATGGAGTCGTTAAGTATAAAAATGATACAAAACACATATAAACATATTTAATTATGTTACCAAATCTTTATTATTTGTAGACAATATCCTAGACCTTATCCATCTGATCGGATTATACAAAACTAGACATTAATTTGGCCTAAATTCGCAATAAAAAACCAATCAAAATTAAGACCGGCCAACGATACGACAATAAAGCCGTGTGACAGATAGTAGAACTATTAAGCATGGCGCATTTCACCAGAAGAACGTGTTCATTTCACCGGTCTATAGCATTGTCTAATTGCTGAAGGTTTCTAATATTTTTCCATTTTTAATATCTTGCAAAAATATTTAATTATAAGAATAATTATTTGATCTTATAAAATTATCATAAGAATAATTATTCGAATTTATTTGTCCGAAGGTTTCTGTAATAAACGTAGACCGTTTGAGGCGTTGACCGATTTGCAGGTACGAAATTGTTGTACACGGTTTATCAGCCTATGTTTTTGTCCAATTACTGAAGGTTTCATTAAATTATTTAAAATGTTAGCCAAAATTCTTTACATCTTATGTACAAGCTAGGGCCGAACTACAATGCCCCTTTATGATGAGAACATTTTTCTATTTTGCTCCAGTTTGCAGAAAACTTCCAGACGTGTGAACGCTCATACTTGCTTTTTGCTAGATCGCTATCAAAACCATTCTACATTCAACACAACCAACTTTCAAACTGTGTATATTACACAGCAGCTTGCCATTTTACGTATAATATTGCATTTCAGAGATATAATAAACATATTTCCTTTTTGCTGTTGTTAAATTACATACATTACAGTAGGTTAGGTCTACAGCTTTAATTAATATTCATTTTATTGTTGTAAAACATGGGTTTGAGATACTAGTAGATTAGGTGCGATTTTTTTATAACCTTTTTTTTTGCATAATTGACTTTTTAAATTTAATTTCAAAACAACTTGACAACTACCATGAACATACAAATTCCCAGAACATCACGTCGTGGCCGACGCAGTGGCCGTCCACGTGTCTCTCAATTATTACAGCTCAATAGGAGGATAAATAGAAGGTCCTCACAGCAACCATCAACATCAAATGCTAATGTTCAACAACACGCTACTCAAATTAATAACAGCAACTCATCTGATTCAGAGAATTCTTTAGTAGATGTTGTAGGCTGATGTAAATGACATGGACTTGGCAGCCCCTTTGTTTCTAGATGATGATCATGATTTTATGGACATCATTGACCATGAAAATATTGCACAAAACAATATTGCTCCTCCCAATGCTGCCCCCCCCCCCCCTTCATCACATTCCTCATTTTCAATCTTTAGATTGTCCTGATTTTCAAGAACTGCTATAACAACTTTCTAGGCAGACTTTACAACAACATATCACAGCTCACATGTACTGGATGTAATGAGAAACATCTCATTACATACAATGCTCAAATACAACTATGTCATACGTGCCAACAAGTTCCCCTGTCAAATTCCTAGATTACTAGAATTTCCTTTTTGAAGTCGTGCTCCCTCAAATTTATTTTATATCATCTTGAACAACTCTCATTTACACTATACTCTGTCAATTCCTGCTGACAATTACTTTTTCAACAACCAGCTGAACCCTAAAATCATAAAGGGTAGCTGATGCAGCTCTGCATTGTGGCGTAGCGGACAAACTAGGATATGGATTACTTATTCAATTAGTTAGTTGTCGATTAGCTAAAGGCTAATCTTGTCCATATTAGGCTCAGCTCCATAACCAAGATCAAACCAAAACGCAACAAGCCTTCCAGCTCCCCCAATCCTTATAAAGCTCTTCAAATGAGGCAGGATATCAAGTCCGAGTACACAGAGAGAAAGAGCGACATTGCCGACATTGAGATGAAGAGGCTGAACAAGCACCAAGGTGAGTGTGAGACACTCAGGTTTCGTGCTGATGGAGATACCTCTCCATATGTAGTAAGCTGAGTTCTATATTAAAGCAGTTTTGTATTTCACAGGCTTGATAGTATCGACTTGACACATTGTCAGAGTGACTATCAGACTCGGGTTGTCTGACACAACTTTTCACACACTCTGTTACACTGCAGCTTTCACACTGCAGCTGTCACACTCAGACTATCACACTTCAGCTGTCACACTGCAGCTGTCACACTCAGACTATCACACTTCAGCTGTCACACTGCAGCTGTCACACTCCAGCTGTCACACTTCAGCTGTCACACTCCAGCTGTCACACTGCAGCTGTCACACTGCAGCTGTCACACTCCAGCTGTCACACTCCAGCTGTCACACTCCAGCTGTCACACTCCAGCTCTCACATTGCGGCTGTCACACTCAGACTGTCACACTCCAGCTTTCACACTCAGACTGTCACACTGCAGCTGTCACACTCAGACTGTCACACTCCAGCTCTCACATTGCGGCTGTCACACTCAGACTGTCACACTCCAGCTTTCACACTCAGACTGTCACACTGCAGCTTTCACACTCAGACTGTCACACTCCAGCTTTCACACTGCAGCTGTCACACTCAGACTGCCACACTTCAGCTGTCACACTTCAGCTGTCACACTTCAGCTCTCACATTGCGGCTGTCACACTGCAGCTGTAAAACTCGGTGCTGTTATACACTGAATGTCAGTTTTCAGCTGTAACACTGCAGCTGTCAGATTTCAGCTGTCACCCTACTGATGTAATATTCCTGTGTCACTATCTAGCTATTACACTCTAGTTGTTAGGCACAAACTGTGAATAGCCATTTCCCAACTGAGTCTGTCAAAGAACTAGTTGAAATTTGATTTCTATTTGTTTTCATTTTGCGCATTGTGGCACTCAAGAATCAGACAATGTCTGTCGTAGTTAGTCTTTGAGGTTGGGGCATTTTCAGTTATGATCTTATGCTTTTAGCATTTCAGTCACGCATGTTTAATTGATCAAGCACTAATGAGAAAGACAGTACACATCATGTCATTTCTGATCTTGAAGAATGATAGGCAGATGAGCTCATACTTTGATAATAATCGCTCACTGTTAACAAAGGCTCTTTTATCTCGTAGCAACAGGAGTAAAAAATGATAAAATGTTAGCGCTGTTAATTGAGGGAAAATATTTTCAGAAAACTTGTGCTATTTGTATGCCAAAATAAATAAAGTATATTATGGCATATTTAAAAGGAAAAGTCAACACACTGTATTTTTTATAACATTTTTCAATAGAATACTCGTGAGTTGAAGATAAAGTTCAGTGTAACAAAGTTTAATATTCTATTCTAACCAGTGGTTAGAATAGAATATTAAACTATTCTAATAGAATATTAACCAAACTGGTTAATATTCTATTAACCAGTTTTCCCACGAACAAACGAGCGGAAGCTAAGTATGAGAGTTTTTATGATAAATGCATGTGCACACAACTTACGAAAATTATTCATCAACAATGAGACTAACTAACCCTTGTCTCGAAATTTCATCAACAAATTTAACCATCATTTTGTAGATTAGTTAAAGTATAATAACGATACAAAACACATATAAGCCTATTAAAATATGTTAACAAGTCTTTGTAAATTATTGAAATTCTCTTAAAACTTACCCATCTGATCGGATTATACACAAATAGACAGATTTATTAGGATGAAAATCGTCACAAAACGCTTGGAAAGCTTGGTTTAATAAAAGTTAAGACCGGAAATTGAAATGCCGGGCGACAGAGAATAGAACGATTAAGTCGTGCGCATTTCGCGAAAAAATAACGTGCACATTTCACCAGTCTATGGCATTGTCAACGGTTTCTGTAATTAACGTAGGAGTACTGAAATCGTTTCATTTTTGCCGATTTCAAACTGACATTTTAGACACTTGAGTACTTTGGTATTCTAACTGATGTCCAACACAGTGTAAGTAAAGGAAATGACGATATTTTTTCTAACGATTCTTATGAGATTATTACGATATTTAATTATAAGTTTGGATGACTACAGAACAATGACTACGCAGAACAGATTTTCTAAAAATCTATATAAATATCACAACTTCTTGATATCGCTAACTATGACGTTTTTAAATGTAAACGAAATTGTGCATTGGTTTTATATTATTACTATATTAATAATATTGATTATTCTAATAATATCAGTGGATTTTACTTATAATATTGGCCAATATTGCATTTCTCATATTGCAGGTGGAGAGATATAAACATATAATCTTTTCCTTTCATTATTGCTATTTGTTGTATATAATAACACCCACACCCAGTACATTACAGCTACCATTGCAGTTATCCTATTGCACTGCAGTGCCATTTGACTGCTAATATTGCATTTCTCAACCATTAGTACCCTTTCTTTTTTTCGAATATCACTTTGGTCGTGGGCTGTATGACAGTGGAATTTCTAGTAATTTTCTATTTTAGTGGGCAAAAACAACTCCCATTTTCTGCTTCCTGTAGTAGTGTAGAGAAACAACTCTGATGTTACTCTCCTCATTGTTGTCTGGAAACCCAACCCCCATTCAACAGTGTGGAGAGACAACTCCCATCTAACTCTCACCTACCACAAACAACTCGCTTCAACTCCTATTAAAATCTTGAGCTTGTACAAGTTGGATGGTTACCATTTGCTTTGTTCATCTTCTTGGGAATCCTATTTCTGATACACGTTTGATAGAAAGGGTCAGACTAATGAGTATGTATATTCACAGTGGCCGAGAGAGCATCTCGTACCGCGATGGCTGGCCTCGCTACTAAAGAAGATATCAATCGAGTCGCACTTAAAAAGACTAATCGCGCTCAAGTGATGAACCCGGGTGGTAGCATGGCCGCCCCGTACAGCAGCCTTATGCTCATGCAGGTCAAAGGTCGGAGACACGTGGAGATGCGTCTCGTGCAGCCAACAGCCAAGTCGATCAACAGTGGAGACTGCTTCCTCCTCGTTACTAAAAATAAGATTTTTCAGTGGATGGGAGAGCTTGCCAATGTCATGGAAAGGTAGAGTTTTATTTTGGATTGATTATGGCTGGTGATTGATTGCAGTTAACTCGGTTGTCAACAGTTGTATTTTTATGGTCAGCAGTGTTTATACATACAAAGCCAAGAATGCCCTTTCGAAGTCAAACCGTTTACATTTTGCCATTCAAGACGAACTTGCACAAAATATTAGGAGATTTTATCAAAAAGTATCGGTATTTTTCTATCATTTGCGATTTTTTTAATGTTTGAGATGATCTGGCTGCCAGGATGTCTCAATATTAAAATTGTCAAAACTTGATCGCAGTTTAAATGCTTGGAAAAAAAATACATGTGAAATGACGTCATTAGTTGCTATCGTTGCTATAGTTGATATCGGCTATTGGATTTAAGTTGCAATGTTACATGTCTCTATTCTGTTGGTCTCTTTACAACTAAGAACATCATAATTGCGCTTTCAACCAATACTATTTGACTGTTGCAAGGCCTGCTTTTTATATATACAACAACTTATTCCATCTCTGAAAAGAACCTAAACCACTGACCGACTTATTGGAGGCATTTCATTATTATTATTTTATAAATAATAATAATAATAATAAATATTTATCAGACACTTTGTCCTTTGACAGATCACACAGCACTTGTCACAAAATTTTAGTAGATTTTATCGAAAAGTATCAGTATTTTGTATCATTTGAGCTGGTCTGGCTGCCAGGATGTTTTAAGATTAAAATTAAAAAAAGACTGCAGTTCAAGCGTTCAAAAGAAAAATGCGGGCGAAATGATGTCATTAGTTGCTATTGTTGCTATAGTTGATAATGGCTATTGTGTTCAAGTTGCAGAGTTACGGGTTTCTATTTTGTCAGTCTCTTTGCAACTAAGAACATCATAATTGCACTTTCTGTTGAGTCATTTGATCATGATCAAGTTTTTGAATTGTACTCTTGAAACATCCTGCAGTCAGATCATCTCAATGTTGAGTTATTGCTCGATGATGCCATGTTGTTGTTCGATTGGTTGTCAATTATCGGATTAATTATGTGAATTAACAGATAACATCACTCGTTGTTCTATTATTCGTAACGAAGAGCGAGAGCATATATACAGAATATCTGGTTACAAAAACATAGACTATAACGTGTAATAAAAGAACAGCAAGTATCTAAGCAGTATCAGTAAGCATATAAGTATTTATTGTCTTCTCTTGATTACTACTGGCTTGGGCTGACAACTCGAA
Organism: Watersipora subatra; assembly: GCF_963576615.1. NCBI lineage: Eukaryota > Metazoa > Bryozoa > Gymnolaemata > Cheilostomatida > Watersiporidae > Watersipora > Watersipora subatra. Next base: position 12,712,492 of record NC_088711.1, on the reverse strand, counting down.
TTTAGGATGGCACACTCAACACTCCAACATAAAAAACAATCGCAAATGATAAAAAATGCCGACACTTTCCGATAAAGTCCTGTGCAAGTTCATGTATAAAAAAAATTTCTTTAAAGATTCCTTGTTGAGGCATCAGATAGTTATTCTGCGTACAATGGTTTAACTGAATAAATGTAACTCGTTAGGTCTAAGGCTGCTGATTTGGCCACATACATAATGGCTAAAAAGGACATTGGGTGCACCATGGCCAAGACTGTGACAGTCCTAGAAGAAAACAAGCGTCATGCTCCATCAGCTAATGAGTTCTGGAAACTCCTTGGTGGTACCGCCTCGTATAACGGTATGTTCTTCACATATCTCTTTCCCATTATTATATTTTATAACGCGACTGGTGTCCACAGGTACTTTATCATATGATAACAGCACATGCTGACTATATTTGCTATCTTGCCTGAATTTCGTTGCGTAAGAGTTACATGTTGTTGCACGTAAGTTACATGGTTGTGTTATACCTGTACACCACTATATGGCTGTAGGAGCTGGGCCACTAGAAGAGGATGAGCTATATGAGGACTACCTTGCAGACACCAACTCTATATACAGTGTTCATGGTGACAATCTGACTCCGGTTGAGGAATATTGTGGGCAGATACCAAGATACGACATGCTGGACGACGAGAAGGTAACTCCCTAGCACTAAGTTATCTTCTTTTACAAGGATTTTAAAGGCCCTAAGAAAGGAGAGGCTGGTAGTGAGGTTATTCGTTATTTTGTTCCATATTTCTGGAATAGTTGGTTTCTCACAAATCATGTGTAACACCTAGGATCCCTTTTCTTTGTCATTTCATCTACTACATTCAGCTCCTAATATTTTTAGGAATTTCTTTAGCCACCATTTTAGAGTAGAATTAGGATTTATCCAGATCTGTTCTGTTTTGGTTGCATTTCTCTTGGCATCGAGCTTCTTTCTGGTGCAGTGTTTAGATTTATTATTCTCTTATTTGCTTTGCTTCTGCTCTGATCATGTGGTAAAACATGTTTGTAACGCTGAAGGTGCTTGTGTTTGACTTTGGCACCGAGGTCTACGCGTGGTGCGGCAAGCTGACGAGCATGGAGCAGCGTAAGTCTGGACTCCGGTTGGCCAAGATGCTTTTCCAGTCAGGCTATGACTACAGCGAGTGTGACATCAACCCAATGTCTCCTCTCCACCGTATGTATTAGGGTGTGCATACACTGGCTGTAAACTCACATGTAATCATGCAAACTGATAACATCTATGATTAGCTTGACTATCAGCTGTTGTCACAGACCCTGTTGACATGCTCCTGGAGATGAATATCAGCATTTTCACTCTATACATCCTTCTGGAGGTTTAACCCAACTTAATGTTTCACTGTATTGTGTAGTTAAGATGTGCACTAGGTATAACTGAAGCTGGTGTTTCACTGTATTGTGTAGTTAAGGTGTGCACTGGGTATAACTGAAGCTGGTGTACAGCTTTCGTCAAACTAGTATTTTTAGTGTTATCAATGTTGAACTATTCCACTTGTAGAATTTATTTGAGCTGATCATCTGCGCAATATCAATAGGGTCTGTGTCGACTCACCTCCTCTCTCTCCCTCTTTCTCTCTCTCTCCCTCTCCCTCCCTCTCTCGCTCTTAATCCTTACTGGGAAATTGCTTTGGTAGATACGCAAAAGTTTTATTGACTCCAATCTATCTATCTGAAACTCACACTGAATATTTATCAAATGATTTAACTCTTAGCACGCAGGAGGTCCTAGAATTGGCTCTAGCACATAGGTGGTCCTAGCCTTGGCTCTAGCTCACAGGTGGTCCTAGCCTTGGCTCTAGCACACAGGTGTTCCTAGCTTTGGCTCTAGCACACAGGTGGTCCTAGCCTTGGCTCTAGCACACAGGTGGTCCAAGTCAGCTGTTTCATGTTTCACTCTGTTCTTCATATGATGCAGTGCCGGAGGCTGGAGGGCTGCCAAAAAAGGCGAACACACGTCCTGACTGGGCCATCTGTGGCAAAGTGACTGCCAACATGGAGACCATTCTTTTTAAAGAAAAGTTTTATGACTGGCCAGAGAAGTCGCGTCTCATTCAGGTGGGTTCTGTTCTTTTTGTCAATGGCTCTTGCTGCTGTACTAGGTGCATACGCTGGCGGTGCTGTATGGTGTGCGCAGGCTGGCCGTGCTCTCAGCTATATACAGCCTGTGCTCCTACAATGTAAATAATCCATTCCGAGAATATTTATGTTTAAAACATTGTTTTCTCTCCTAAATGCGGTAAGAGAGAAAATGATATTTTTGAGGGTAACTATAAAACTCTCATTATTCAAATGGAATTTAATAACTTGCACCGACGTTTTACGCTTTATAGAGTTTCTTACGTAATGTGAAGCAAAAACTTTACAAAAATTCTTTACGTTAAGTGAAGTTAACGTTACACGGTTTAGGGATTAAGGTTTACATTTGTGGAGCATCTACTGTACTTCTGTAGCATGCCTCATTACTGTACTTCTGTAGCATGCCTCATTACTGTACTTCTGTAGCATGCCTCATTACTGTACTTCTGTAGCATGCCTCATTACTGTACTTCTGTAACATGCCTCATTACTGTACTTCTGTAACATGCCTCATTACTGTACTTCTGTAGCATGCCTCATTACTGTACTTCTGTAGCATGCCTCATTACTGTACTTCTGTAACATGCGTCATTACTGTACTTCTGTAGCATGCCTCATTACTGTACTTCTGTAGCATGCCTCATTACTGTACTTCTGTAGCATGCCTCATTACTGTACTTCTGTAGCATGCCTCATTACTGTACTTCTGTAGCATGCCTCATTACTGTACTTCTGTAGCATGCCTCATTACTGTACTTCTGTAGCATGCCTCATTACTGCATGGCTATTAATAGATTACAGAGTGGGTAAAACCACCAACAAATAACCAAAGAGATACCTAGCAGCATATCATTATAATTGTAGACTAAGGACCCGGGTAATAGCGGGTCAGCAACCCCTGCGGAGGAACTCAAGCCATATGACGCCAAGCTGATGTTGGAAAGAGTTGAGAGACCAGTGACTTTGGTGCTGGAGCACAGCAATGTCGGCCGAGGCACTCATTGGTAGTTTCTCCATGATCTCTTCTTTTTCCATTGTTACACTAAGAATTGTTTAGCCGTTTCATCACATCTGTAAGGTTTGTAGTTAGAGCAATGAATGGTTTTAACAGGGTGGAGTATGATGATGGACTGAAGAAGGAGCAGACGATTGAGACTCTCGGGCTACGCATGTGGCACGTCTCTGCCTCGGAGTATTACGAGCTTACTGAAGACTCCTATGGCCAGTTGCACTCTAGTGACACTTACGTCGTCAGATGGCAGTACCAAGTAAAACAGAGTGGTATGTGCTTTCAGCTCAGATGAGTTATTCTCTGTTGTATGTCATCCTTGTTTTGGCGCAAAGTTTAGTACAGTGGAACCGTTCCTTTAAAAAAATTCCTTCCAGAAGCCGTTTTGTGTGTAGAAAATTTTGTTAGTAGAAACCGATGTTATCATATAAATACTCCAATCTATTCCAAGCCTCCACAAAACTCAGACATGATATTTATATAACTTATAAATGCACGGACGGGTTAAAACCTTTAACAAATACATGTTAGATTTATGTTATTATATTAGTACATAATGAATAGAAAAAGTACTCATGGAAAGAACAGAAAACTAACGATGAAAACTTAGAAATTATGTTTATTTACTCTTGGTGTTGGCTGTTTAAACGAGGCTGAGCAAAGGACGCGGGGAGTGGGAGGTCGACTGTCAGAGCAGAGGAGGTCGACTGTCAGAGCAGAGGAGGTCGATGTAGTATAGTTGTTTTGGTTTTGTTTTGCTCAGAATTAATGTTTTAAGAGCATAAGTAAAAAATTTATTTGCATCTCTGTGAACTGAAAAAACCACGTGTTGTCATACAAAAAGAACTCGAATTTCTAGAAACTAAAGTTGTCTTACCCTTTATGTGGCATGATAACTCCAAGTTATACAGAAAACGATACACCCGTTTGTGGACTTTTATTTGCAAATAAAACAGAGTCAGACACATTTTACATCGTACCTACGGGAAGTAAATGGGCCAAACTGCAAAACAACAAACAGGCCAGAATACGAAACAAACAAACAGGCCAGAATACGAAGCAAACACACAGGCCAGAATACGAAAGGCCTTTTGTGTCTAAAATATCTTTCTTCATAAGTCAAAGCAATAGTTTTGCCAAAAGAAACTTCATAGCTCTAAAATTCCAAATGTAGTTTTTCGTAAGTAGAGGTTCCACTATAGTTTGATGTGCGTAGAATGTAAGGAAACATTTGCTTTTTAAATTGGATTACTGCGTGTCAATTGCTAGTAAAGGTGCCACAGTTTGGACTATTTATATACCAAATGCATGATTGTTTAGCAGATGCCACCTTGACCGCTGCTGATGGTAAGGTGCTAGTAAAGAGTTATTTGTTGACCCAGTCCATTATTTCTAGCGTGCCCCGTACTTCTATAGCTTACATGAGTCTGTTGATTTAATTGTTTTCATGTTGCTTGTCTTAACAAATGTTCGGCTAATTGCCATTTACAATGTGTTATTATGAAGGTACATGCTATGGCCCTCCTCTTGCTTCTACACAAGCTTATTCCTTATTGGTTGATTATTTTACAATCCATTCATCGATTAGTTGCCCTGATTTTTATCCTCTAAAGGACAACTGACCTGTCAGCTATTCATTTAGGTGTGAGAAACCTCAAGGGTAACCTTAGCAAGCACCAAGCACAGATGGGCCGTGAGAGGTGTGCCTACTTTTTCTGGCAGGGCGCTCAGTCAACGATTAATGAAAAGGGGGCGTCTGCCCTTATGACTGTAGAGCTGGATGAGGAGCACGGACCACAGGTTAGATTAGTATTGATTAGATCAGTTTAGTTCTAGACTATAAAAGGTTGTACTTATTTGCGCTTATGTTTGGGGTCATTTCTGACATAACCCTACATCTCCTCTCCACCATATGTATTAAGGTGTTCATACAGTGACTGTTGACTTACATGTAACCACGCAAGCCTTATGTCATGCATCATATCGAACATTTGTTGTCTACAGGTGCGAGTAGAGCAGGGCTTAGAGCCAGCCGCATTTCTGTCGCTCTTCCAAGGTCACATGATCACTCACCTTGGTAAAAGAGATGATGACGCGAAGAAAACTAGCATGAAATTGTATGTCGTTCAGCACGAGCACAAAAATGAGACATCATTGCATGAGGTGCCTTGTCACATCAAAAGTCTGCGAAGGTACGCTCTTAGGTTTAGCTGATGAATTCATGCTAAAGCCATAAAATTCCATTATTCTGTTACATGACCAAAAGAGTGTTGCATGTTCTTATTTGACGTGTTTCTGTTCATATGCTATAAATGGACTAATTCTGGTTCATTGGAAGTTTGTTGCACATTTTGGTTACAAAATCAAAGGACATCACGTAGTTGGTACAGTCAAACCTCTATATGTGCACATCACATAATTAGTACAGTCAAACCTCTATATGTGCACATCACATAATTAGTACAGTCAAACCTCTATATATGCACATCACGTAATTGGTACAATCAAACCTCTATATATGCACATCACGTAATTGGTACAGTCAAACCTCTATATATGCACATCATGTAATTGGTACAGTAAAACCTCTATATATGAAGTTAGTTTGTTGCAGTGTTTGCCTATTATATCAAGGCCACTATATAGTAGAAGCAATCTAAATGGGTCGCGGATCTCAGAAACTATGGTTAAGTCGCAAATCACGAAGTTGAGTTATCCGACTTTGAAGTTGCACTAACTGAATTTATCATATTTGTAACGATTTTTGCAACACGTTCACTCGGACCAATTAAAGAGTGATCGTTCTGAATGTTAAGTCAGTTTAGCCAATAGAAGTCTCCAACCCTCGGGAAAAACCCCTTGAACCGTTGCTACGCTAAACAGGAAGTACTGAAAAATAGCGTCCAGTAAAAGTAATCGGTTTTTTTTGCTGATTTTAAAGATAAACTCTGACATTTTGGACACTTTTAATGAGTACTTTGGTATTCCAACTGATGTCGAAAGCAGTGACAGTGAAGAGAGTAATGATGATATTTTCCTAAAGATTCCTATAAGATTTAATTATAAAATTAATTGTTCGATTTTATAAGATTATCATAAGATTTAATTATTAGATTAATTATTCGATTTTACAAGATCAAAGTTTATAGTTTTCAATGGTGTGCAATCTGTTACTGTTATGTTCCTAAAAAAATTTATAAGATTATTTTAAGATTTAATTATAAGATTAATTATTTGATTTTATAAGATTGAAGTTTATATTTTCGATGGTGTGCAATATGTTGCTGTTATTATTTATCTAAATATTCTGTTGGTGATACTACGACTGTGCTCAAAATCGACAATATTGCCAAGCCGTTTTTAATATCTTCAAAATTAAGAATAAGTAACATATTTTGTGATAGATATACAGCTATATTCATGATGGCCAACTGAAATCTGTTTAAATATTTGCATTCAGCATAGTTTTTTGTATGTAAGTACAGAATTCTAGATAAATATCACAATTCCTTGATATTGGTTGCTATGACGTTTTGAAATGTAAACAAAATTGTGCATTAGTTTTCGTCTCTCAAACTTTAACACCAGTTTTCTCAGAACTATGTTTTAGCAATGATGGTGGTCGTGCATTCAGTTTATTGACCATAAAATCTGCTGTAATTAAGCTAGAATCGAATTTCTTTTTGCAAAATAACTGAGAATTTTTTCCTTCTGCTAGTGTAGATAACTCCGAATCTTGCACACCTGGTTGTTGAGATCATGGCCCATATATATAAATCTCAATATTGATCTGTCTTTCCAATTATGGTGACAAAGTTTTAAGAATGAAAAATCTGCTTTGCAGAGGATTTGAACTCGGAACCTCCAGTCCTGGAGGCATCAAACTTATTCATTAGACTATGCGTTGAACTGAACACTGAGCAATAATTTAGAAGATATTCATTCATTACATTGGTTAAAATATGCATAATGACGTTGCCTCACACGTAACAATTACCAACTGGCCTCACTAGGTGAATGCCCAGCATTGCACAGGTAATAAAAAACAGGTTATAAACAGTTGCAGGTAATGTGGGGTAAAGGTAATGGAGTAGGTAAGGTAATGTAGGTAATGTAATGTTTATAAGCTGTTTTTTATTACCCATGTAAAGCAGGGCATTCAGCTAGTATTCCTATAAAAATACACTGTACTTCATTTAATTCTTTCCACAGTCCAGAAACTTGACAGTTAACATGACTTGTATTTACAGTGCTAAAATGAATTATATAAAACTACGTAAGACAATATAATACGATAAAGTTCACTATTCGTAAATATAGTGAACTTTATCTTCGACTAGGTCAAGTCTAAACTGGCTTAGCTTTAGCTAGACTTTCATTTTTTATATGCATTAGTCTTTATTTATCCGTCTGTTTATTCTGACTTACAAAACTGCAATCTTTCCAAAAACTTTTAATGTCATATATTGTAAATGACTTTAAGTACAGAGTGAAATGTTTGCTCAAATTTTACATAGTATATTGAATTGAAAAGTTTTTATGTTGAGGTGATTTCAGGTAGAGGTTTGATTGTACATAATAACATTAGTATCTTACTGGTACATTATAATATATATTTGCTAACTTTGATATAGCCTTAGCACCACTGGGACAAACAATTTTTGACTAGCATTAGTCTTTCAATATGTTGGTTTTGTGCTTGCAAGTAGATATTACATATTATATTGTCGACTACCTTTCATAATGTATTGATGGCAGATTTTTTAGCAAGAAAAACATGATGCTGTAAATAGACAAGTACTATCTCAGCCAGCTAAATAATTCTGTACCTGAATTGTTGAAAAGTTGAAGGTCACCACATTTTTATAGACTAGCGACCTTAGCATGAGGATTCTGTATATAATCACTTTCATGTTGCTTTTTAAGTCTTTAGAACAGAAGCTGGAAACCTGAAAGTGTGGTGAAAGCAATGGTTTATCTTGTAGTCGTATATGTTCAGAGGACTATATATAATTTTGGTAGTGGGTTTAGTGAGACTTTCCTCTAAAAGAAAAAACGGTTCTTCGCAATTATATTATTATAGAACTACCATCGTCTGGCTTTAGGCATCATTTATTTACTGGTGATCTTACTTACAATCACATTTTTTAATTATAACTATTAGCAGAATTTGGGAGTTATGTTCACTTGATTGGATTTTATTTTTGCATCGTGAATCATAGTAAAGATAGATAGAAAAAGATGCAGCGTTTATGAATCTCTAAAGATGTAGGCTGTTCAATAGAAATAGTGTCTCTTCGGTAAGCCTAGGTATGAAGCTTACTGAATGGAAGTGAACAAGTGAACAGTGTTGGTCTTGCATGATCGCTCTGCAGATCAGAATAAAAGCAGATAATAGGAACAAAATATTTTGTCCTTGATATTCACAGAAAATGTTTTATTATAATTCCTGTACAGTGTAACCCGCTGGTATTTACAGTAATCTTTGCTACCAACCAGTAGAGACATGAATGATATTCATTAGACTGTCTCTCTACAATAAATTCAAAGGAAACTTGCTCTTACCCAAGTCACTTAAAGGTTGACTTGCAACAAAATTCACATTACCGTTATTTGATATGAAAAGATTTACGATGTCTTACTCTGTTGTGTTGTAGGTACAAAATATGTGAAAAGGTGATTACAAGCTCTTAAAGCTCAAAAACGAACAGAAAATCGCAGCCACATGAGACCGCCGTAGTTTAGATTCCCTTTCCAAAACGGCTCAAATGTGATGTAGTTGTGAGAGATGGTTTCTGTTTACACTTTCTTGCAACCTTATTCGTCGAAATATTTTCACAAATATACTTCACGCATTCAATAAAACTATGTCTATTGTTCTTACGCGTCTGTTTTATCGTCATTGTAATGCTGTCACTTTTAGCACTGCTATCTTATAACTTACCGTAAAAAATTGTTAAACTTTTTAACCTTAGCTCGAAGGAGTACATATCATTGTCTGATAATCATGACGAGCCTGTTGGTCACCTGTGATAATCGAAAAGTGCTACGAAAGTTATTTTCGAAGTATTGGGTCACATGATCAGATTACGACTTGACGATTGAATAATGCCGAAACAAAACTGTAAAGTAGCGAGCATCTATATTTGATACGGGGTCTTCGGTAAAACCCGAAGTGTTTGTCATACACTAGTACTACGATAAGTTTTATATTGAGCTTTTTATTGGCCTTTCAATTCACGTGAGAACATACGTGACAAGACGATAACCAAATTTCGCGGTTATGTCATCGAAATAAGGAGATTCCAATTTACGGCGGCTTTTCGTTTTTGAGCTTTTAAGAGCTTGTAATCACATTTCCACATATTTGGCACTTACAACACAACAGAGTAAGACATGGGGAATCTTTTGATACCAAATAACTGTAATGTAAATTTTGTTGCAAGTCAACCTTTAAGCCCTAATTAAATGCAGTTCAAGGTCAAAGGTTAATGTCAGTTACAAACACGGACAAACTTGTCATAAAACAAAAAATTCAATTCATTTAGAACGGCTGTGTAATAGTTTCTTCTTAGGTTCATGACACTCGTGACTGACGGGAATGAGAGTGTTTGTGGGAGTTAATGAAAAAGAAACGGATTGTATGAAGTACAACATGAAATATTGATCATATAATAACCAGTTTTACATACGAGCTTACCATGCTTAATAGACACATTTTAGACTCTTACAAGTGTTTAAAGCTATCCCAGTGCTATATGAATACAAAAAATAAATATTTAAATAAACTTTGAAAAAAGAACTTGTTGTAGGGGTAAACAATGTGAGCATAACTCCAACTCTGATTTTTATATGAACCACCAAACGATTTGAAATTGTGGATTTCCACTGTGGTATCAAGTGTATATTTTTTATTTCAATGTTTTAATATTTTAATTTTTCAAAATATTTTTATTTAGACCTGTATTATTTTATTTTAGAATGGTTCAGTTGTTACTAAAAATTTGATTAGTACTTGTGGTGTAACTAAAAACATGCCCGCTGATAATCAGCAAGCTAATTTTGATAAAGTGGCAGATGTGAATAGCAAGCACACATTAGTTACCTCGTGTCTCCTGCTAGTTTCAGCCAAACCGCCAACTTTTTTGGATACAGCAGTTTATTTGTCAATATTTTTTTAGTGTGCTTTAACCTTGAGTTTAAAATTTAATTTTAAACCTTGAGTTTAAAATTTAATTTTAACCTTGAGTTTAAAATTTAATTTTAAACCTTGAGTTTAAAATTTAATTTTAACCTTGAGTTTAAAATTTAATTTTAAACCTTGAGTTTAAAATTTAATTTTAACCTTGAGTTTAAAATTTAATTTTAAACCTTGAGTTTAAAATTTAATTTTAACCTTGAGTTTAAAATTTAATTTTAAACCTTGAGTTTAAAATTTAATTTTAAACTTTGAGTTTAAAATTTAATTTTAAACCTTGAGTTTAAAATTTAATTTTAAACTTTGAGTTTAAAATTTAATTTTAAACTTTGAGTTTAAAATTTAATTTTAAACTTTGAGTTTAAAATTTAATTTTAAACTTTGAGTTTAAAATTTCTTTGTCTTGTATTGCGTTGGCAGGTAGCAACGAGTTGCACTTTTTTGAAATATTAGAAAAAGATGCTAGTGGCTAAATTAGATTGGCTACGCGTACAGACTCCCTTGATATTTTCCTGGCTCTATCCTTCATCTACTGTATGTTCTACTTACAGTTGTGGGGTATTCATATACCTGAATATAAAGACGGAGGTTCTCCAGTTATGGTTTGGTTCTCAAGCTAGTCAAAGTATGAAAAAGAACGGTAAGAGGATTGCCGATTGGGTTGTCGAGACGTGTCCCATGGAGATGGGTCTGAGTCTAGAGTCCTCCATTAGAATATCCGAGGTCATGGAAGGTCGGGAATCAATGGAATTTTTCACAGCCCTTCGATCTAGCGATAGAACCAAATATAACTCACAGCTGAAAGGTGAGAAAAACCTACAATGCTTATTTTAGCTCTCAGTTAATGTTAGCTATTGATTAGCACTATTGTTGAGGAAAATTGCTGGTTAACCTTTTTCAGCGATATCTACAGCTGTTTTACAACCCTCACAACCATAAGAGGAAGATACAAATGAGAAAAGCTCACTTCAATTATGAGATGAAATTTAGCTTTATCGATACACCTTTCCAGTTGTAAAAGTTGTAACCTATTCGAGTCTATGAAAATGTTTGAAAAACTAGCATTAGGTTTTGCTAGACGTCACGTGTCTGCTGTCTTTAGTCTGTGGTATGTTGTTACAGTCGCTTCTACGTCACAAGACTATGTCGCCAGAATGTTCAGTATGAGCAGTGTTAACCTTACATTCCATGTGCAAGAGGTGTTTCTTCCAGCCAGGAATGAACAGTACTCCGCTTTTCCCTTTGCCCAGGTTAGTAGTGACAGTAGGCTGGCCATCGGTGCCACAGTAAACTTTCACATTCCCATTAACTCTTAGCTCTAATTACTTGCTTGATCTTTTCCAAAACTATAAAACTATCATGTTTAACTCGCACAGCGTTTCCTAATACTACTCCTAGCACTGGGAGTAGCGCTACTTCTAGCACTAGGAGTAGCATTAGGCCTTGAGGCCAAATTTGTCAATGCTAAAATGCAGCTGCTTATAGCCTCCAGCTTGTATTTCATATGTTTGCAGTGCCAATTGTACAAACAGCAGCAGCCTGCACTCATGCTGTTAGATTTTGGAGATGAAGTTTATCTTTGGCATGGCTGGTGGCCTGTTGGTTTTCACGAGGAGGAGAACATGAGCACAGGCTCTGCTCGTTCTCGCTTTACATGTGACAGGAAACTCGCTATGAAAACAGCAATAAACTACTGCAAAGGTAATTGTTTACTTATGCAGTATACATGTCAGTGCAAAGGAGCAGTAAAATGTAGCTACTGCCTGTATAGTCGATGCAATCCCAGTTTAGCTAGAGCAGTTATTGTAAAGTTATTGAGCAAAGGGCTTGCAGAGGCAGCATAGTGCCTCACACTCAGAGTTTTAACATGGATATTAACCAAATTACGATTTCTGTAGACTTGCTATAATGTTCTATTGAGAAGTTGTTTGCCTTATTAGGCCCACCATGCTTGATGCATATATTTAATGGCCTCTGTTAGGACCTTTTATAACACGTTATAAAACAATGCTTGATACTTGTAGCTCGAGGTGGAACAACTCCCCAGATGTACTGTGTGTATGCCGGTGCCGAACCTCTCTTATTCACCACTCATTTTCCTTTATGGGAGGTGCATGAGGAAGCGGCTCAAGCCAACTCTCTTGAAAATCGCTCATCTTCCCTTGAACATATGTCTGACTGCTTCGCTCGCCTATCCAAGTCTGTCTATACATTTGAGGAGCTGCAGGAGCGGCCCCTGCCCGATGGCGTCAACCCTAATAAGCTTGAGACGTATCTGTCTGATGACGAGTTCTCAGTAAGTCTTTTTTTCTAGCTAGGCTTTTGAGATGATCTCTGGTTATATTTTTCTTTGTTTATATTCATATCGATTACCTGTTGCGCCGTATCCCTAGTTTGTCAGTGTACTGTTAGGGATCTATGTACTCACGTTCCGTACACAGCAATTATATAGTGATATTTCATCTCTCATCGGATCTTGTTTATCATGTACGCTCACCATTTATCCACATTCTTTAGAACATACTGAAGATGTCCAGGGAAGAATTTGCATCACTTCCTTCATGGAAACAGACAAACATTCGCAAGGAATCAAATCTATTTTAGCGAATATATTTAAACTTTTCGTCTCATTCCATTTATTGGCTCGCTGTTATAGTAGCATCGCTGTACAGCCAGTTTTTGCTGCCTTTTTATATAGTATTGTTTACACTATTTTTCTACTGCAAAATGTATCTGCACGGTGTACATATAAACTTATAGTTAATTTATAATTGTGATGGTATGTGAATACTAGTGTGATTAGCATACGATAGGCATATATTTTAGTATTATATATAATTATCTAATCATCGCGCTCAAGATACCCTTTATAAATTACTAACAAGCTGTCTCATAGCTTGCCAGGTCTAAGCATTCATCGGTTTAGTCAAATCGCATCTGTTTTGTATATTTATTACTACTACCAGTATAGACTTGCTCTCATCCTTTTGTACAACGGCTCTGAGGTTATCATCAGTTCCGAAAATCATCTTGCTCGAGGAAGTCAACATTTTTCTGTGATCTTTTGCACACAACAGTTCCAACTCACACATAAGTATGTTAGACAGGACTTTTATTCTTCTGCTACTCGCTGTTATTGTGCACTGTTTCCATAGACTTACTGAGAATTAGTGGTGCTCATCAAATGTGTTGCGTGGAATAAAGATTTGACACAAACCATGTAGCACTTGTTTAGTAATGTCACTCACTGGCTCATATCGCTCACCAATTGGTAATTTGAGATGAAGGTCTATTTGTCTGCATCATTTATAGCCTTCTTTGACCTGGCCTATTTGCTTGTGACTCCTTAATCATTCTCTCGGATGTAATCTGCAGAAGATTCTAACAACAACTCGCGTCTCATACAAATGCTCAAAATGATAAATGGGGTACATCTTGTTTCTCTGGGTTCTATTAAAAAGACAAACACTTATCTGTAAGTAATGCAGAGCCAGAGAACCTTGACTTTCTTAACTAAATACTAGAGAGATGAGTTTGCAAACTGCTAGCCAGGCTGAATAATGTTTGATGCAATCTAAACACTACTGATACAGCAGTGGCAAGTCCAATGGATAGGGTAATATAACAGCACCTTGATAGTAGTTACTACGAGACCCCTATGCTTTCGGTCAGCACCTGCTGTTCTGTTCTATCTATAGGAATGACATAGCAGGAGGATATAAAGAATAGAGTTATTGAGCTTTGCTATGTTCAGACTTGTTTGGATCCTCAGAAAGTAAAGGAGACAGCTGCTCAGTGAGAGCAACAACAACTAACAGCCTGTCAAAGTTACCAATCCGCTCAAGATTGGCTACGACAAGCCAAGTATTTTTACTGGTTATGCAATTTATACGGTGTATTTAATGGAACTTACATTATTTTTTTATCCTCGCGATTCACTTTAAAAAGCTTGACCTTGAATATATATGCCGTGACTATTGGAGTTATGCTCTCAGGCTGTCACATGCATAATGCAACCGATGCATATGTTGATAGACTCGCAGCTCATTGATGTGTTCTAGTGTGTTCCTGCAGATTATTGCTAATCTGCAGGACTTATTGATGCAACAGCCAATGAAAGGAGTTGTCTTTTCACAATAAATAAGATGCTCAGAGAAGAAAATTACATGGCAATGAGTAAATTGCTTGCAACTGAAACACAATTTTATGGCAAAGTATAAAATGTAATAATTTGCGTGGTGTGTGTGTGGTGTGTGTGGTGTGTGACTGCGTGTGTGTGTGCGCGCGTGCGTGTGTGTGTGTGGTGTGTGTGGTGTGGTGTGTGTGTGGTGTGGTGGTGTAGTGTGGTGTGTGTGGTGTGTGTGTCTGTGTTTATGTTTTTTTTCATACACAGAAACAATGAAACAATACAGAAAAATAAACTGCATATTAGTAAATATATCAGGTTAAATACAAATTAGTGAGAAAATGAAAAACTATAGCAGAATTCACTCAACCCGAGAACGAGATAATGATGATGGAGCCATAGGTGCACTGTAGCCCGGCTAATGTCGCGCAAGCCCCAAAAACAGCCAACAGCAGCAGAACAAAGGCAGGCCTCAGCCCACCCCAGTCAGAGAGACAGGAGATAGCATTTTATTTGTTTTTTAAAGCCAATTTTGTTTACAATTTTCTTCAGTCTGTCAGGTAGGTTATTCCAATAAAAGGTTGTTTGATATTAAATAGTTTTTTGCCCAGCACTAGATGTAAATAAGGGAATATGAAGATTTAGAAGAGAGTGACGAGTGCTATAAGAGTGTGGTGGTCCCCCATTCCCAGATGAATGAAAAACAGTATGAGCCCCCAGCAGCTGCTTTAACGTATATAACTTATCTATTGGTGAAATATTAGCTTGAGTAAACAATTCTTTTGATGGATAGTCAAAGGGTTTATGACATATAATTCACACTAGCTTTTTCTGAAAGACTTTAAGTTATTTAAAAATATGTCAGACGAGTTGCCCCAAGATTCGAGGCAGTAAATAAGTTTAGAATTCACTAAGGAGTTATATAATGTAATCATTATTTCTCGTGGGAAGTATTTTGATAGCCTATAGAAAAGTTCAACCGCTGGATGAAGGTCCTTTAGTATGTTAGATATATGAGTAGACCAATTCAGATTATTATCAAGCCAAACACCTAGGAATTTAAAATGATCAGTCTGGTTTAATATGTTATTTCCTATTTGCAGAGAGTGCATTTTTAAATTAAATTTGTTCTACGGATTTTTCATAAGCATACAATTAGTTTTCTCAATATTGATTGTGAGTTGGTTACTGATGCACCAGCATCGGAAGATTTCCAAATCTACAATTATCTGAGGTAACATGCTGTTAAGGTTACTTGATTCTAGAAAAATAGTGACTGTATGTAACAACATATCAAGTAGCCTAAAGATTAAAGCCAACAATACATAATACTATAAATTGTTTATGTGACAGCATTGCAAATCAAGTGCATATTAAACTGTCTGCACTTTGACACAAGCTCGTTTCATGAGTTTAAACTTGCAATCTCAGGTTTGTATAAAATAAAGTATTTCTCCCATATGCACAAATTGCAGCCTTTACTGGTCTTATGGTAAATATTTGCTTTCTTCAATATTCTCCATTTGATGTCGTACCGGATCGATCTTTAAGCTGCCATATAAAACTACTTATAAAACTACTGATATATAATAGAAAAAAATATTAAGAAGAAAGTAAATTTTCAGTATAGGCGGTACAAATTTGTTTTGCGTGATGCACTCCTCATGCGCGGTTTTACAGAAAAAAAATTTAAAGTATGTAAATATATATATATATGTATATATATATACATATATATATACATCTGGTTATACATTTGGTGGCACAGCTAGTATGTATATATATATACATATATATATATACTAGCTGTACCACCCTGCGTTGCCTGTGTAATAGAAGGGTCTTTGGACAGAAAATTGATTTGAATTTAACATATAACAACATTTGCCATTCTAATTTTCAAACTACATATCATGAGAAATGTGTTTTGTATTATAAACAATGAGAAGTAGTGAGAGTTGTTCGATATTAGCCAGTTTAATAATGTGAGCGAACAGCTTCTCGTGATGTTATGCTATGACCCGCATCATACGCAAAACAGTTAGGTATTCGCTCAAATATATGACTTATATTGGCAAAGTAGCAATTCGATTTTTGTAGTCTAGTGGGCAAGGCGTCAGACTGGCAAACGGCAGGGTTCGAGATCAAATCTATTTTGGTACAGGATATTTATTCAAAGATTTTAAGATCTATAGCCAAAAAACCGACATACTTTGAGAAATATATATATAGATATCATATAGTAACTAAAAGCCAGTGCAAAAGCATATAAACATGAAATGAAAAAGAAAAGGAAAAACAACAGCAAGCATTTATTACTTTTGACGTTTGTGAGTTTTACCTTTTAATAACAGAGGCACTATTGAAAAAGCATTAGATTTTGCAAGCAACTTAACAGAAATCACAGAAGGCGAAAAAACAATCATTCTACATAAACTGTTTGACGTGACTATGGGTAGCTATGACGGAGCGGAGACGTGTGAATTAGTAGGGACTTACTTACTGACCCAAATACCCAAAGACTTGACTTGCAGTATTGGACTATACAGAGACGACGGACTTTCGGTTTGTAAGGGGACACCATAAGCTATAGAGAGAACAAAAAACTAATATGCAACATCTTTAATAAAAGCAAATTGAAAATTACTATTGACGCAAACAAACGATCTGTAAACTTTTTCGACGTAACTTTAAACCTACAAGATGGCAGTTTCAAACCTTTCCAAAAGCCAGGTAATACAATACTCTATGTGCACAAACAAAGCAACCATCCACCTTCCATATTAAAAAATTTACCAGACAATATCAACAAACGATTAAAGGCACTCTCATCAAATGAACAACAATTTGACAGCACAGTGCAACCATTCCAAGAAGCACTTCACAAGAGTGGATACAACAGAAAACTTGAATAAATCCAAAAAACATTACAGACAAAGAAAAATCGCGTGGTACAACTCCCCATTCATCGCCAATGTTGCAACCAATATCGGCCAAAAATTCTTCAGCATAGTTTCGACATGCTTCCCAAAGAAACCCCCTCTCCTTGCAATATTTAATAGACAAACCTTAAAACTGAGCTACTCAGTAATGCCAAACATGAAAACAATCATTGATGCAAGCAACAAAAAACTCACTAAAACTATTACACAACAAAGAGAAGACAATGAAAAAAGTTGCAACTGCAGACAAAAGAACAATAGACCTTTGGAAGGAAAATGCCGAGCTAAGAATGTGCTATACCAAGCGACAGTGAATAACCATACAGACAACCATGTATCAACTTACGTAGGACTTTGCTCAACAGAATTTAAAACCAAAGATAGCAACCATAAAGCCTCATTTAACCACAAAAACAAACAGCACCACTCAAAACTGAACAAGCACATTTGGAAGTTGAAAGACAGCAACTCAGCATACAACATAACATTGAAAATATTAGCTCAAACACAACCATAAACAAACAAAACAAAATAATGAAACTATGTTTATTAGAAAAAGACTTCATAATATGCAAACCACACTTGAGCACATTGAATAAAAAAATGAGTTGTTTTCTAATTGCAGACATACTAGAAGTTATCTTCTCGGTTACACTTCGCATTAAATCACATGATTTTGCTTTTCAACAAACAGGCTTTTCATTTTAGTCAAATCCCGCCTGAGGAGTGCATCGCAGGAAACAATATTGTAGTGCTATTACTGAAAATTTACTTTCTTTTTAATATTTTTTTCTATTATATATATATATACATGTATATATACGTATATATCTACTATATAAACGGCAATCGTTGTCTGCGTGTGCATGTGTGTGTCCGACTTATAGAGTACTGTACTTTTCAGACTATCAGCCATTACTTTTTTCTGATGGTTTGTGAGCCATTCGACTTACATAAGGGTACGGCTATTTTGAGGTTTTTTCTTTCACCGCTAGGGCGCATTAAAGCAATCTCCGGTTAGTGCGCCTCTATACATAACCTATTCATCGTTTTTAGACAAAAATCACGTGATCTCTGGTTAGCGTGCCTCTTTACAGTGCTCAACGGCACTGTTCCGTTTTAAACAGCAAAGTTGCTGCCGTGTTAAAAAGCACCGTCCTGAGTTCTGCGGCCTATACGAAGGTGCCTATACAGCTATACAAATGTATTACTCATTAAATAAAATTAACTAATGAGTAGTAATTTACATGCAATTAATATTTACTGCCAACGTGTACCGAAAAGGTCACATGAACTTTCGTTTCTTGTGGTCACTGGAAAAAACGCAGTTCTCACCTACTAAATTTCCACATCAAAAAGGTAAGTACTTCTTATTCAATGTTGTATTGTCTATGAATTGCTACACTTCCAATACATTACCCTTTCACTTGCGTTCATGTACAAATTTAACGATCGGCCTACTGCCAGCCATTTTGCCGATATTGCTTCATATGTATACAATATTTTTTCAATTTGAAACTCCATCTAGAACGTTTGTTTTGGTTATATATTTCATTTTGCCAACATGTTAACAAGCACTGCTATGCAAAAAATTCATGGTATCTATACTTTGTGCATTTTAATTATCTGTGTAATCACAAAAATCTGAATCGGCTATAATGTCATCAACATAAGTAATTGTTTTCCAACTCGGTGGCGTTTTCAAAACTTACACAAGAAATGGTTGTTTTTAAGTTGGAATTTCTCAAACAAATATTTAAAACTAAATTTTAGGCTAATTTTATAGAGAAATCTTTAGACAACACTGTCACTACCATAAAGGTCTTATAGATCATTGGTTATTTAACAACGAATAATAATAATTCAGTTACTAGCAATTGCTGGGAAAGTCGCAAAAGTGTGTCTACGGCGGTCGACCATAGAAAGCGCATAAATGAGTCTACTTCAGTGAAAGGGTTGAAAACGTTGGATTTGCCACTGTTTGTGATAGTAAACATGTTCATTTCCTTCCGCAGCTGAGTTACTTCTACTTTTTTTTCCAGCTACGAGTACTACAGAACTACAGCTACTGCAGAACTTGCCCCGGTACTGCTACTGCGTTTTACCTACTAAATTTCTACATCGAAAATGTTAGTACTTCTTATTCAAAGTTGTATTGCCTATGAATTGCTACACCTCCACTACTTAAAATGTTGGATTTGCAACCATTCGTGATAGTAAGCATGTTCATTTCCTTCCACAGCTGACTTACTTTTACTTTTTCTCTAACTACGAGTACCACAGAACTACAGCTACTACAGAACTTGCACTGGCACTCCGAGCGTTGCGATAGGTGACGGTGAGAAGAAAGCCAGCAGCGTATATTACAAAAAAGTACACCATTTCATTCACTTTTAGAAACGCTTGAAGCAGTACAATGCCTCCCAAAAAGCCTACTGCCCAAACGCAAGAACAGATTGATTCCCGTAGAGAAAGAGACCGAATTCGCAAAGCAGCAGCTAGATGAGCAGAAACTGCAGAGCAAACACAGCTACGCCCACAAAGAAACAGAACTGCTACTGCAGCTGCTAAAAGTGCAGAAACTGCAGAGCAAACACAGCTGCGCCTACAACAAAACAGAATAGCTACTGCATCTGCTAGAAGTGCAGAAACTGCAGAGCAAACACAGCTACGCCCACAACGAAACAGAATAGCAGCTGCTAGAAGAGCAAAAACCGCTGAACAAACACAGGTGCATCGAGAGCAGGCCAGAATAGATTCTGCAGCTGCTAGAAGTAGAGAAGCTGCTTAGCCAACCTGCTGAGCCGACCCAGCAGCGACTCAAGTGGCTCAGAGTAGCCGCTACAGCAGCCAGACGTGCAGAAACCTCCGAGCAGATGCAGCGGGGACAAGAACATGATGCACTAGCTACAACAGCTGCTCGGCGAGCTGAATTTTCAAAGCAGATGAAACGGCAACAACATCAAGATGCACTAACTACAGCAGCTGCTACCAGGCGCCGTGTATGGGTAGAAAACTTCGCGCTTGCCTACAGTCCTGCAACACAGTATAGGGCCAAATTTTTCTATAGGACGAATGTCCAAAAATGCTCCAGATGTAATGCCTTACGTTGGAAAGGCGAGAGACCATATATGTAGTTTATATAGTAGATTTTATTGATAATAAATTTTATTAACACAACCACATTACTGCTGCACAGTTTGTATATACCATGTCAAAACACAGGCTATAGACGAAAAACTGGTGAGTCATGATTAGTGTTTTAAGCATGTAGAAGTCTCAATTCAATAAATGCTGGCGATAGCTTAACAGTGCAAAAGCAATATATTTTCTAGAATTTCTTGAAATATGTAAAACTTTTCAATACTACCAGTTTGAAGAACTTCAGTTCGCCTAGCAAGGTCAATTTCATTATCAGTTCTGTGTACAGAATTAAGACAACTCTGATTTGAGTGGTTCAAGACTGATGCATTGTAGACTAGCTGTAAAACACATTGCATATTTCCATTGGTCTCTCCAACATTATTGACATGTATATATGACTGCATATGTGTATGCAGTCTGATCAGCACTAAAATTTCAGTATATTGCATATTTGGAGTTGTTTTACGGTATGAAAGACAACTCTCAATAAAACTATTGCTTTACGTAAATCTGTTACCGAACATGGGTAATGCAGATAGTATATATATATATATATATATATATGTATATATATATAAAAAATATTGTTTCCTCACCCCGGATGCCCCGTATGGGTGGTAAATTCTGCTCTAACTCGGGTTTCCTACCAGAGACCTGGGAGTTTAAGCACTCGCCTCAAGATCTTAGCTGTTCCAAATAGCGCACTTTTCTGCAACTCACCTGAGTTGATTGTTGTTGGTATTTGGGCAAGCCACATTTTATGCGCCGGTGTTATTGCGCCCAGTGCCCCAATGACTACTGGGATTACAGTTGTTCTTACATTCCAGCATTTTTCAATCTCTTCTCCAAGAGGGAGATATTTCTCTACCTTTTCTTTTTCTTTGCTGGCTATATTGTAGTCATTGGGTACTGCTATATCTATTATAGTAGCCCTCTTGTTCTCCTTGTCTACCACCACTATATCTGGTTGGTTTGCTAGGACATTCTTGTCAGTTCGGATGTAGAAGTCCCAGAGGATCTTAGCGCGGTCATTTTCATTGATCTTACCAGGAGCTTCCCACCAGTGTTGTGATTTATTAAGGCCATACTCATCACATAGACTTCTATGCACAACACCTGCGACATGATTATGCTGCTCAGTGTATGCGTTTCCTGCTAGCTGCTTGCATCCACTGATGATGTGTTGGATGGTCTCAGGTGCATCTTTGCACAGTCTGCATCTAGGATTGTCTCTAGTGTGATAGATTTTTGTTTGGAGTTGCCTTGTTGGGAGCACTTGCTCCTGGGCTGCTATGATTAGCGACTCTGTATTGGCCGTTAGGTTTCCTTTGTTCAGCCACACATAGGTCTGGTGAAGATTGCCAACCTTAGATATTTGTTGGTGGTAAGCACTATAAAAAGGTTTCGTGTGCCAGTGAATTTCCTCATCATCAGGGCGTAGATCCGTTGTAAGAGCAGCCGATTGAAATTCAGCTAGCAACTTATCTGAAATGGCCATGGAGGCTGCATATGCTTTGATGCTTTGCTCCTCCTCTTTCACTGTCTGCTGTACACTTTTGAGTCCCCTACCGCCATCTTTCCTATCAAGATACAATCTAGTAGTATCAGATTTTGGGTGGAGTGCTCCATGCATGGTCAGCAGTTTACGAGTTGCTATATCTGTTTCTTTGATGGCTTCCTCAGTCCAATTTATTATGCCTGCTGGATATCTTATTACTGGCAGTGCGTAGGTATTTATTGCTGTGATTTGGTTCTTGGCATTGAGCTGGCTCCGTAAGACCTGCCGAAGGCGTTTCTTGTATTCGGTAATGGCTTTGTGACGTACCTCGGCTTTGTGGTTGATGTTGCTTTGCATAATCCCCAAGTACTTGTACCCTTCTTCTATATCTTTGATGGTACCATTATATAAATAATGGTACCATATATATATACATGAAAAAAATTGTTTCCTCACCCCGGATACCCCGTATGGGTGGTAAATTCTGCTCTAACTCGGGTCTCCTACCAGAGACCTGGGAGTTTGAGCACTCGCCTCAAGATCTTAGCTGTTCCCAATAGCGCACTTTTCTGCAACTCACCTGAGTTGATTGTTGTTGGTATTTGGGCAAGCCACATTTTATGCGCCGGTGTTATTGCGCCCAGTGCCCCAATGACTACTGGGATTACAGTTGTTCTTACATTCCAGCATTTTTCAATTTCTTCTCCAAGAGGGAGATATTTCTCTACCTTTTCTTTTTCTTTGCTGGCTATATTGTAGTCATTGGGTACTGCTATATCTATTATAGTAGCCCTCTTGTTCTCCTTGTCTACCACCACAATATCTGGTTGGTTTGCTAGGACATGCTTGTCAGTTTGGATGTAGAAGTCCCAGAGGATCTTAGCGCGATCATTTTCATTCACCTTACCAGGAGCTTCCCACCAGTGTTGTGGTTTATTAAGGCCATACTCATCACATAGACTTCTATACACAATACCTGCGACATGATTATGCCGCTCAGTGTATGCGTTTCCTGCTAGCTGCCTGCATCCACTGATGATGT
The DNA here is from genome assembly GCF_963576615.1 of Watersipora subatra. Lineage (NCBI taxonomy): Eukaryota > Metazoa > Bryozoa > Gymnolaemata > Cheilostomatida > Watersiporidae > Watersipora > Watersipora subatra. The sequence goes on along the minus strand of NC_088711.1, from coordinate 12,689,403 downwards.
GTTGGATGGTCTCAGGTGCATCTTTGTACAGTCTGCATCTAGGATTGTCTCTAGTGTGATAGATTTTTGTTTGGAGTTGCCTTGTTGGGAGCACTTGCTCCTGGGCTGCCATGATTAGCGACTCTGTATTGGCCGTTAGGTTTCCTTTGTTCAGCCACATATATGTCTGGTGAAGATCGCCAACCTTAGATATTTGTTGGTGGTAAGCACCATGAAGAGGTTTCGTGTGCCAGTGAATTTCCTCATCATCAGGGCGTAGGTCCGTTGTAAGAGCAGCCGATTGAAATTCAGCTAGCAACTTATCTGAAATGGCCATGGAGGCTGCATATGCTTTGATGCTTTGCTCCTCCTCTTTCACTGTCTGCTGTACACTTTTGAGTCCCCTACCGCCATCTTTCCTATCAAGATACAATCTAGTAGTATCAGATTTTGGGTGGAGTGCTCCATGCATGGTCAGCAGTTTACGAGTTGCTATATCTGTTTCTTTGATGGCTTCCTCAGTCCACTTTATTATGCCTGCTGGATATCTTATTACTGGCAGTGCGTAGGTATTTATTGCTGTGATTTGGTTCTTGGCATTGAGCTGGCTTCGTAAGACCTGCCGAAGGCGTTTCTTGTATTCGGTAATGGCTTTGTGACGTACCTCGGCTTCGTGGTTGATGTTGCTATATATATACATGTATATATATAGCAACATCAACCACATGTACAGCATATATATATATATGCTGTACATGTATATATATATATATATATATATATGCTGTACATGTATATATATATATATATATATATATATATATATATATATATATATATAGGCCTATATATATATATATGGTATATATATATATTACAGACTGTTCCATGGCTCACTCTGTGTTAGTTCGAACAAATGAGGATTGTTTGTATAGCATGACCATTGTCACTTTTAAAAATATATCTTGATGTTGAGGGTGGAAACTCACCTGTAGTGGGTTTTTTGAGGCGAAGTGTTTACAAAAACATTAATGATCTCTCCTGCTCTTAGCCAAATGCTTAAAAATGGCTGATTAATTTCTCAAGGCAAATGGTTACAACAAGTTAATCATCAGAGTGATCTGAAACTTGTTGATGACGCATAAACTAAAACCATCAAAGGTCTGAACAGCGCTGTTTAGTTAATACTTCTACTCCTCTTAGGACTGTTAACCATATTAAAATACCGATCATATTAACCATATACCTTAATGATTTTAAGGTATAAAGTTATATGTTGGAGCAGAAATTAGAGAGCCAAGGGCTGAAAGTGCGTAAGTAACACTTTAGATAAAGTTGAGTTGTAAAATTTGAACACCATTTCAGGCATGGCCAAGTGAATTTTTTATACAAGCAAAATATAATTGCACAATCAACTTGGGTACTTTTAAGATAAAAAATTAGGTAAAAAATTAATATAGCTATCTGAAATAGTTTGTACATTTAATAGTGTAATTTTCTTTAAAATGTGACTTGCGCACTTTCAGGGCTCAGCTCTTCAATTGCTAAGCTAGGTTATACAACTGTTGTAAATCATATGAAAATGATAAAATATAAATTAAACATTAGTATTTGTATTTGTACAAACCAAAACATCTAGTAAAGATTTCATAGGAAATCATCTATGTATAGTAAAGGGCCTATAATAATAAAGGGTCTGTAGTAAAACATCTATAGTGCGCAATTTATAGTAAACGACATCTATAGTAAACGGCATCTATAGTAAACGGCATCTATAGTAAACGGCATCTATAGTAAACGGCATCTATAGTAAACGGCATCTATAGTAAACGGCATCTATAGTAAACGGCATCTATAGTAAGGCATCTATAGTAAGGCATCTATAGTAAAACATCTATAGTAAAACATCTATAGTAAGGCATCTATAGTAAAACATCTATAGTAAAACATCTATAGTAAGGCATCTATAGTAAGGCATCTATAGTAAAACATCTACAGTAAGGCATTTATAGTAAAACATCTATAGTAAGGCATCTATAGTAAAACATCTATAGTAAAACATCTATAGTAAGGCATCTATAGTAAGGCATCTATAGTAAAACATCTACAGTAAGGCATTTATAGTAAAACATCTATAGTAAAACATCTATAGTAAAACATCTATAGTAAGGCATCTATAGTAAAACATCTATAGTAAAACATCTATAGTAAGGCATCTATAGTAAGGCATCTATAGTAAAACATCTACAGTAAGGCATTTATAGTAAAACATCTATAGTAAAACATCTATAGTAAAACATCTACAGTAAGGCATTTATAGTAAAACATCTATAGTAAAACATCTATAGTAAAACATCTACAGTAAGGCATTTATAGTAAAACATCTATAGTAAAACATCTATAGTAAAACATCTATAGTAAGGCATCTATAGTAAAACATCTATAGTAAAACATCTATAGTAAAACATCTATAGTAAGGCATCTATAGTAAAACATCTATAGTAAAACATCTATAGTAAGGCATCTATAGTAAGGCATCTATAGTAAAACATCTACAGTAAGGCATTTATAGTAAAACATCTATAGTAAAACATCTATAGTAAAACATCTACAGTAAGGCATTTATAGTAAAACATCTATAGTAAAACATCTATAGTAAAACATCTACAGTAAGGCATTTATAGTAAAACATCTATAGTAAAACATCTATAGTAAAACATCTATAGTAAGGCATCTATAGTAAAACATCTATAGTAAAACATCTATAGTAAAACATCAATAAAGTAAGATCATAATGATTACTATAATAAGAGCCGGGTTCAGGGAAATATGTATAAATAGATGAGTGACACTTGTGCAGACAAGATGATCGCTAGTAATACTTACCTTGATCGTTATAAGCTGCCTGTTCGCAGGTAATTAGTTTACCGCCCTGTGATATTTATCTTTTGCACATGCTGAACAGATTACACAAATAGCAAAAAAATTCTATCGTGTTTTTACGATCCACATTAGTTTTGACTTTTGGTTATAGAATTACACCAATTGGCTTGCTGTGTTGTTTTGTGGATTGCACTAATATTAACATTTTCTTCTTAATAAACTGACAATTTAAAAAATCGTCCTTAAAACTACGCTATTCTCAAGTGTTAACTTTTCCAAGTTTTTAAAGCACCTTAACTAATGCTTGTTTTTATGCGAGTAGAATTTGAATAAACAAATTCTACATAATTTAGTTCAAAAACTGCAATTTTAATATAGTATTCTAATATCAGCAATTTAAAAGTGTTCATAAAAGCTAGAATTTGGTCAAAATTACATGAAGGTTATTGAAACCTCATTTTGGAATTTCATATCCTACTGATTGTGTATTAATTTTTGAAGCTGTCAGTAAACCAGTACAGAATAACATAATTTTTAGTAGATGTATTTTATTATGCATATTGATTTATTTATAATACACTCAATAATGAATTGCACAAATCATCAACAGTATGCATACAGAATGGTTAAATGGAACCATCACAGAATGGTTAAGTTTATTACCAGTATCGCGCTAAAATATTTAAAAATGAATTAACTACTAAAACTGTAAAAAATGGAATGAGTCAAGTGTACAAAGAGGCGAATACAAAGAAAATGCTAAAGTTGCTTTTGTTAAAACGATGCTGTCTAAGACATGCGGTGTTGGTCGACATTTGCTATTCTTTATCTGTCATGGTAAATTTTGCATTTTTGCTCAAGTTAAAAATTACTTTTGAACTACAAACAATCTTTTTATGTATAGAACAAAACATGAGAAACTAGGAGATGCAAGGAAAGAACCTCGTTCTATTGAGAGTTACTTACACAACATAGTGAGTGGACAATTACATAAATCAACTTGAGCAAGACCTTAGGCACTTGGGACAATCTGATCTGAAGAAGGTGACAGGTGCTGCAGGTGTTGGTGTCAAGAAGTGAACTATCGGCCTTAACACGCCGCTCCATATGAATCTCCGTAGTTATTAGGTGAATATGTAGAGTAGTTGGGATCTCCTCTGTACTGATGCATGTCAAGGTAAGCTGGTGGAGCCTCATCAAACGTGGGAGGTCCTTCTCCGGCATCAAACATGTCTATTTCTTCAACAGCTATTGGTTTCCTACTTCGAGGCATATCATCTATGACTTCTGCGTACTGTTCAACATTTCCCTGAGACTAAAAACCCAAAATATGCCAATAAAGTCAAAAGGAAAAATTAATAAGGTTGCATACCACTGACCAGCCGACTCCATCCTCAATCATGAGGCTACTGGTTGGTTGGTTATAATCAGGCACATTCCTGAAAGGACTAAAACGCCCATGACACTATTTATAAAACAATAATAAATGAATCACAACAGTTCTTTGTTCCAGCGTGATCAGAGTGTCACAGCAGGCATTCGCTAGTCATCTGCAAACCTAAATACTAGCTTTATTTATGTTTGATCAGTTCAGTCTTTACTATCAACTTACTATGTGTTTTGCTAAAGTCTGTCAGACAGCCAAAAAGTGCTCTTGCTAGATGAGGCATCAAATCGTATCTAACTCTTGTTTAGGTTTTAAAGATAAACTTGCACAAACTCTCAGAAATTATTGGTATTTTTCTATATATTTGCAATTGTTTTTGATGTTTGAGTTGATCTGACTGCCAGAATGTTTCAAGATTAAAATTGACAAAACTTGATCGTAGTTAAAATGCTCAAATAAAGCTCAAGTTTGATTATGACGTCTATAGTTGCGAAGAGGTTGTCAGAATAGAGACGCATAACGCTGCAACTACCGATACCAACTATAGCAACGATAACAACTAGTGACATCATTTCACACGTATTGTTTCCTGAACATTTTAACGTCGATCAAGTTTTGTCAATTTTAATCTTGAAACATTCTGGCAGTCAGATCACCTCAAACATAAAAACAATCGCATATGATAAAAAATACTGATACTTTCCGATAATCTACGAACATTTTGTGTAGGTTCATCTTTATATCAAAAATTTCTTTGCCAAAGAAAATAACGACATAATTTTGGTTCTGCAAATCAGAACATACTAGTTATATTACAAACAGTCTATGTCTGTGATTTGTCTATGTCTATGTCTGTGAGCACATCTATTTTCTTCAAACATCGAAAAGAAAAAGAGATGCTATTTTTTAAATCAGTAGCTGGCAGTGACTCAAAGTACAAAGTAGCGCTACGAAGTGTTAGTTACAATACAGTACTCTGCTATGTCATGCCTTGAGATACAAAGTAGGTCAGTAGGTATCTTACAGACTGTTTGTGAGATTAGCAAATTATTTATTGTCGTATCAATAGGTTTACAGGGTGTGTTTGGATTTTCTAGAGAGATGCCATGGAGCTCGGATTCCATTGCACACCCTTTATGATTGACAAAATATATGGTGATGTAAGAATAGTTGGTCATGCTATGGTATGTAAAAACCAAGTCAAAGAGATGTCGTTTCATGAGTGCACTCTCTCCATAAGGCAACTATAATGCTATGTAGCTATTGCAGTGCAGGCGGGTTAAACTGTCAGGTATAATACATATTCGTATAAATAATACGGCTGTGAACATGAGAAGAAAACTTTCTGAGTCAGTCATAGCTAGTCCACTGTTTGTGAAACATTTGATAGCATTCAAATAACATCTGATACTCCAAATCAATGTTACATATTTGTACGGCTCCGACATAATGAAGCCACATTCTCAATGCTGATAAGCAGGTTGCTGGTTGGATGAAGAGCAAATATTTTTATGGCGCCCCGTGACGTACATGTATAGAGGAGTGAACACTCAGGCTAGTTTATATAATTATTCACGCTGCTCCAGTTAAGCCACTCCATCGTGGCTCATGAATAAATTGACTCCACCAACGGAAAGATTAGGAAATGACAAAGCAGAAGTGCACTGGAAAAGGAAGCGAGGCTGTGAGGCTGTTACACGATGTTCGAGAAGCGACTGGATTTAACCTTCCTGAAGCATCTCGAGTAAAAGGAAACTACAGTAAAGAGAGGCCCAAATCTGACCAGCCCCAAAAAACTGTACTGTACTGAAGATATAAGAGGCTTTCAGATTTCATATGTGTACCCCATGTCTTGTCATAAAAATGCATTGACCGCTACTTGTGGTACAACATTCATATCGCGTAGGTGAGCCTGTTATCCTAACACTCATCGTGTAGATATTAGTTTGGAGTTAATGGATGTTCTAAGTCTAACATGATGTCGATGTCAACGATTTAATGCCGATGTATTCGATATTTATAAATTGGTGACTATTCAAGGATAGGCCTATATTGAAATTTTTTCTTGAAAGATCTAGTATTTCAAAGAGATTGTTCGTGGTGGTAATACCATATGCCGCAGAGGCAGAGTCTATGAGCATTTGCAAGTAAACTAAAACTGCACATGATGAAATTGACAATATAAACACATCCTTGGCACAACTAGACAGAAAATCTGATTGTGGTGGTAAAAATAATTGCAGTGGTAATAAATCCACACTGATCTGAGCTTTCCTGCCAGCTGATGTTATTCACGAAATGACTCACCATGAGGTCGCTCGCATACTTTTTCTATCAGGCTATCAAAATATTTTTAAATAAATAAATTATTTATTTTTGTCAACAATGCAGTATTCAAACAATGCCATTAACTATTTTTGTTTGAGATTATTTTGGGATACTGGATAAAATCTAAAAGCGCCTATAATGACAAACTCATTAAAAGCAACAACTGGCGAGGAGGAGCGTGTGGAATTTCCTCTCAACACTATGATAGCCATAATGTAGGAGCACAATGCCTGATAACTAAAATAAAACAAACAAAGTCAATTGAACTCTAGCAGCACCAATGCTGATTTTGGCAGACCACCAATGCATACCGAGTCTCGTTGGCTCAGCACTGCCAGAACACCGCTATTTACAACTAGGTTAAATGGAGACGCTCAGCTAGGAACACAGCTAAGAACATGCATGCACTCATGAATCAATGGCAGAGAATCTGTCAGAAGTAGGTGGCATATCAGTTTAGCTGTCGTTAAGGGAGTTACCAACCATTATAAATTCCTCACGCCCGCTAACAGCTCAACTAAACCGAATGAAACCATTACTAAAGAAGATCACATTTGCTAAGTGACTGGCTGAGAGCATATGCACACTTCTCTGAGCTCTACAGCTGAACAGTATAGACTTTCAAAACAAATACTTTGAGGTTAAACAGAATATTTTGAATTTAATGCGATACGATGCAAAGGTTTTACTAACATCATACTGTAATGACATTTTGAAAACGATATATGAATTTACCTCCCTTGGCCTGCCATATTATACTGATGACGTATTGTATTCTTATCCCTGCCATGGTAATACTTCATGTAAGAGTATAGAGTATACCAATTTAAAAAATGAGCTGTATTTAAAAAGTTTAAGTTTGTTTTTATGCCATGTGTTAGATAATCTTACCCAATGTTTTAAAAAAGCTTTAGATGTAAGAAAAATAATGTGTTTTTTCGAGCATATAATTTTTAATTGACCAAATGAATGGTCAGGTCAGATTCATCTACCCTTCAACTTGTCTGCATGCATACCGAACGAACACCTTGAAACAAAGTTGTCTGCCCTACAAACACTTACGCTCTCACACGTCTCCTCTTGTTACCTCCTTCCAGGATTTTAAGATACACTCTGTATGAGTAGTTGTTTCACAAGATGCATATACAGATGAAGATGGTATGTAGCTAATGTTCATAGATCCTAGCTAACTGTCACACATTAACCCTTTAACTAAAGTAGGCTTACAGACTAACTAAAATTGGAGTGCATATTACGTGGTTGTTAAATACATAATCTGGTTGTTTGTTATTGAATTACAACGCTCTTGTTGATTAATTTTTAAAGTTACGTATGTAAAAGTGTAGTTGCAAATCATATTTGCAAGTTAAGGTTTAAAATATAATCATTTTAATTGAACTTTATTATAGCAAAAAGCTATGCGGGGCTACTATAGCAATTACATATAGCATACTGTCTTAACTACCAACAGGATATCACTCATAGCAGTCGAATTCAAAGATTATCACTTCTAGTCGTAGTAAAACCTTTGATAGGAAACACTTCTAAAATAACCGGCAAAGCAATGTCAATGCGCCGTGTCTAGATGAATATGTTGGTCTACATTATGAAGCAGAAACTGACCCATCAGTGATTGGTTGAAAAAGTGGATTTGTAAAGAACAATCTTGATTCCATTTTACCCATTTACAACACAAGCTGGTTTCATTTGAGATGTGCTTTAGAACAATGGCCGCACGGCTTCACGCGAACAACTATTTATATACGTACAGAGAAACTCTCACTAGTAACAGATATCTGAAGGCTGCCGGTGTAGATCGGAGCTATTCATAAAATGTTTAGGATAATTCTTTAGGTGTTTAAATCTGTTGAAACTGGAAGTTTTTCTCTAGCTGGACTCATTTCATGGTCCCAAAGTAGAAGAGTATTTTGGCTGATTTTCATCCTCAATGTCTAGCTCTTTTCTTATTGAGCAAAAATATAGCGATGCAATTAACTATAAGATTTCATTGCCATCACAACTAGTTGGTGATTCATATTAAATACTAAATTTACTGAAAGTACTTCAAAAACAGTGATGAAAAATTTTGAAAGGATGTCATGGCCTTCATAACATGTCATGGGCAATTCTCATCGGACAATCCATCTACCAATGCAGGGGCTATTTAGTAGCACCAGTTTGTGTAACTTGCATTTTGTATTGTGTGTCATATCTGGGCCTTGCGCAATGCATAGACTTGACAATTAGATCGACTGATGAAACTTGGCCTCAGTCATATGAATGCCTCTGAGAGATTTTCATTATCATTATTAAAGTATCATCGATGTATTTGTTATCCATTTGGTCTCAGAGGCAAGTTGTGATGGCACTGCTATTCTGTTGATCTTAAGGAAAAGAGGCTACAAGTTAACTATAAAAATTGGCTACACACAAAGATAAATGTCCATGAAATAAATCAAATTAGAAAAAAAAACTTTGGACTTCCATGGATTGAGCTAGCTAAAAAATTATCTGAAAGGTTTTATAAATAGTTCCGATTTTTACTAGTTGCCTTCAAGTATCTGTTCCAGGGGAAAATATTTTTGTTGATATATTAATAATCAATAGTGTGAAGCCCTGTCATCCCTGAAAGGTGGATCTCAATTAATATCAACGTACACAAGAAACAATGTAATGAAATCGAGATTTTGCCCACTCTGGTTAATTACAGATGCATTAATTTCTTGTTTACCAATGATGACCATTATATTCGGTTGGACACAACACATTGGCAACGCAAACGGAGTGATCAATTGGTATGTAGCCAACCCCTTTTGTTGTTCAACAAGCTAGTAGACAAATTCAGTCACTAGTTGAAGACAAAAGAAATAATTATGTTATTACAATTTCTTAGCCCACAGCAAAAGTTAGACAAAGCCAGATACTTTCATTTGTGACAGGGACTATATCACAATTAGCCTGATTAACTCTAGCACGGGTGGAATATAATCTAGAGGTTGTTGTGCCCTACTTTGGGACAGCAAAATGTCACAAAAGGCTTTTCTCATGGCTGCCTCATCTTAATCAATATTATCTCACTGACACAATCACATGAAAACACTTAGCAGACAGTATTCACTCCGAATGTGAAGTCGACTGTAGGCTTTAGAAATTAGGTTCTTCTCTGGCAAGTTTCAAACCGGTAGATTTATAAGCCGCTGGCGATGACTTCATTATCAGACACCAAATTCAGGCAAATGCTATCCTACTTGATTAGTTAATCTTTAACTAAATGTTCTTTCCAATCCTCAGTTTGTGTTCAACCAATACTTATTAGTCAGCTTAAACAATGCTTTCTAACAAATGAAGATTTCTAACAACGAAGATTCAAGGGCTCTCCTGTAGCGAGCTGCCTACTGGCTCATCCCTCAGCAAATATACTGCTAGTGGGTCACTTCTTAGAAAGAAGTGGTACATGCTCCTGATTCTCTGTTTACAAGATGGTTTTGTTTTCTTTGTTTTGATTGTTTTGATTGGTTGACAAATAGGTGCCATTTTCTTTATAATAGACTAACTGAATTGCTGCTGAAAAACAGTAAATTAATAATTCTAACGATTACAAGAGAAAACTAGACAAGGAGTAACAAGACGCGAAAGCATAGCATCTATATTCAGGATAGCTCTATGACCTTTACACTAACTTACAATTTATTAATGGATCATGCCTTATAGGGTTTTACCCATTAGTGATCTAGCCAGAGATCTATGAAAAAGGTGGTAAAAAGCTAGTCCTCACCCAGGCTGCACAGCCTATGCTCAATAGCCTGGCAAGCCTGACTGGTGCCCTTTACAATGTATGAGGAGAGAATGTATATATGTTATCAGCAAATCACTATGCTAATTAGCTTTTAATGATAATGATTACAAAACTGACAAGTGAAACGATTTGTTGACATATGTCAACAGGTCTTTTGTTTGACTCTAAAGTTATATAGGTTTCTTTCTCACAGCTAAACTAATGACTAATCTGGTACATAAAGTAACAATGGTTAACTACGAACAGCATTTCTCTCTGCTGTGTTGATTCACTTGACAAACAATTGGCACTGAAGACAGATAAATCGATAAAGAAAGGCTATTCAATTGACTTGACAAGAAGCTGTTTCTTTTTGGCTTGTTTACTTTTAATCTATAACTATGGGCAGGCTGCTTAAAAACCATCAGACAAATCCACTCCAGCTACCCGTGGGGAGGAATACAGAGAAGTGAAATGCACTGGCTACTTATTAGGTTTGAGACTCTCTTATACACAGACCAACCCAATGCCATGTGAGAAGGAAAAGCATTTATAGGTTATAAGAGAGGGTAGTCGATACCAGAAAAAGGTGGTTTTTCTGGATTCTATCGAGAGTAAAGACCAAATTTCCAGTTGTTAACAGAAATGTATGGTAGCTAATCACGGCCATTTTGAAACCTCGTAATTTTGACCTGAGAATTATTACATCTTGCTCGAGATGTTCATAATCTCGGGTCGAGAACACGCGAATTTTAAGAAAGAAATACGTCTATGCGATATCGGGTTGAGGTCGACTGTAAATTCGCGTGTTCTCGACCCGAGATTATGAACATCTCGGGCAAGATGTAATAATTCTCAGGTGAGATTACGAGGTTTTTTAATGGCCACGATCACCCACTATAGAAATGATAAAAATAAACAACGCTCTTCTAATGCCATAGAGGACAAGCCAATGTAGATTGAGCCGACATGACCTTTGCATCAAGAATGGCTCTATGTTGTTTACATGGTTTTGTCTAAAGGCAGGTTCACACTAACGCCGTTGTCCTCATTATGTGCACCATAACCGATCGTATGGTCGAGGCCACGCGGATACGTCGGGAAAGTTAGCAGAGGCCAAACTTTTCACCCGAGTTCCGCCAAAGTTCGCCGAGCATCCACAACAGTCTGTGCAATGTGCATCACTTCGGCGAAGGTAATTTGCCGTCATGGAATGCTCGATCTTTTCTTTCTTGACAGTTGCTGCGGGACTGGTATTTTATCATTTTCGGGACTGCATTGTATAGTGAGAACACTATACCCGGACTATTTAGTGATGTAAGCGTGGATGGGTTTATGATAGCGTGAACATAGTTATTACAGACAATCACCGAAGTATTGTGTAACACTGACGATAATACGGTGATGTAGTGTGAACCAGCCTTTAGGGTGTCTTGAAACATAAGATTTTCTTGATAGGCGAGTTGGCCAGAAATCTGCTAGTAGTCTTGTCACTGAGTGTTCCTTACAGCAACACTGTCTACTAGTTACAAGTACTTGCTGAGACAATAGCCAACTCTGACACAAATCCCAGAGGATTATCATGTGATCTTGAACTGCAGGTGCTTGTCGGAGCTAGGTGGCTAGAAACGAATCCGTAATCAACACCTGAGTCACAATATTGATTCTCATATTTAAATGAATTATAGTGAGTGCGAAGGGCTGGTTACGTCAGCGAGACAATCTTATTGCTCGTCATAGAGTTGATGATTAAGTCAAGCTTACATTTCTATGGATAGGTGTGCCGACCTGGTCACAAACTAGTAGTTCTATTAATAGAAAGATTCTTGTTGCAACCTGGTCCCTTGAAGGCTTAGAGGGGTTCTAGCCAGTGTTGGCTATGATTAAAGAGAAGCTCATCATCTCGCCACTCAGAAGTAATGCAAGCAGTTATAATCCAGCAGTCAGAGAACAAGCGATAAAACAAGCCTCCGACATAAGCCATAGCCTCTGACAGATAATACTTTGTTCTAAATAATGATTTACTACTTACATATCGGTATTCCATGGGAAGAGTCGGGTTCTCATGGTAACTTGCCGCTCGCCTTGATAGGTCCTGGTGAGTGAGACTCGACTTGCTGGATCTAAAGAATTTATGTAACTTCATGACAAATCAACTCTCTGACTGAATGTGGAAGCTGATCAGTTAGGAAACAACACTTTTAATGTAAAGACTCGCTGTTATAATTTCTGAGTTTCCATACAGCGATAGTGCAGAGACACCAAGGTGTGCCAGTGCCGAAGCGCTATGCTGGGGCCGACAAGCAGATCATGTTTTCGTAGGGGACTATAGTAGAGTGATGGTTGTGCTACGCCTTATGTCAAGGTTAAAAGCAAGACCTATGCGCACACACAAGCGCGCCGCCATTCGTCGCTAAGATCGTTTCCATGAAACAATGTTGGAGCATCACACGAGTGTTCGCTTCCAAACAGCGACACTGAATCACGGCAGAATGAGAGTGGCACGGCTGTCTCCTTGATGGCATTGCAGCATCATATGGGGCTGTTTCACTAAGCTATTGCTGGATGAACTGTTCAGTAAAGCTTTGCTTTTTTCAAAGATTGAAATCAAACAAACTTTTTTTTCATCATGATCAACATTTCATGAAAAATGTATGGACACCATTAATGTGTAGAAAAGGTGTTTTGCCTGGTAATAAAAAACCCTAATATAGATCATCAGACAAGGTATTGTTATGTTGAAAGTTATCATTAAACCATTTGTTAAACCTGACATTTATATGGTGTAAGTTGGCAGACAAAGGATAACGTGAATAAATTTCAACAGCAACGAAGAATGCCTCTCTACGTACAGTCATACTTCGACTTACGAGCTTAATGCGTTCCGAGACTGAGCTCGTATGTTAGTTTACCCGCATGTTGGTGCAATTTATTCATATATAGAACAATTAAATATATATTGATTGGTTTCCATACTCTGAAAAATGCAAATAAAACACTCAAAACAAGATATTGTAACAAAAAAAAACATGTTGGTTATTGTCCTAACTTACCACATGCTTTCAAAAAGCAACAAATAAAAAATAATGCAAGGAAATGTGATTAATTAAAATGTAAAATGAAATACATACAATAGCAGCTAACGCTAGCATTTGCCAGGGGGGGAGATATAAGTTATTTTTCATTACAACAGTTGACTTTGATAAATTTGGATTTTATCAATGTCTTAAAAGACAAACTTAGAAGCAAACCTAAAAGCAAACTTTAATTTTCAACTTGACGCAATTAAAATTTCTTCGGCGTTCGTAGTTTGAAGTTTCTCGCTGGTTAGCTAATTTTTCCTTGGTTTCGTTTTCACGACTAGCCGGCCGTTTTAAGATAAACCTACCTAAGGACGTTTGCCTTTGTCGCCCTTTCAACATGTTGCGATTAGGGCGAACACAGGTGTCGTCACAAAGGGTTAATGCATGACCACTAGCCAACTTGTCCGAATGTCTATTTTTATAGTTTTGATAGATATCACCGGCCTTTTGACATAACATCGTTTCAGTTACGCTGTCACCAACCAATTGTTTATCTTTCATTCAATGCCTGAGCAGTCTCTCTATCAGAGATCGTGAAGATCGCTGCGCCGTTTAGAAATTCTGGTTAGTACTTTTGCGAAATCAATGCCCTGAATATAATCCTTCTGTTTGATAATTGTGGATGTATTTCTGTCATATTGGTGAGCTAGCTCAATCACACATACACATTTCACATATTTTTCAATAGATTTCCGTTTAATATCAACAGTTATCATTCGCTTTTTCTTTGCATTATCTTTCATTTTACTGGCAAACTTTTGGTCAACGCACAGTACTTCTAATTCACATAACTCTGCACTGAAAATCGTGCACAATAACATGGTACAAAAGTATAACCTGAGCAGTTGAAAAATATAGAGTGATGAAGTTCTCATAAAACACCTCCGGCATACTTGGCAACTGACTCACGTGCTCGTATCTCAAGCATGGCTCGTATGTTAGTGCTAAAACTAGCTTAAAAGCTGGCTCGTATCTCAAGTTTCTCGTGCGTTGGAGCACTCGTAAGCTGAAGTATTACTGTATTCGCAAAAGACCCTATTGTTAATATCACAGAATATTGATGAACAATTTTAATGTAGTATTGTAAATTATTATAAAGAAGCATATATATACATGCTTATGCTTCTAATTCAATTATGTTATTAACTAAGGTCAAAGTCAGTGATATTCCTTGTTAGAGATGGAAGTCATTAGGTGCAATCTATGATCTGTTGAAACATGCATAGCATAAGTCTTTTGTAAGGCTGGCTGCACCAGTGATCGAATCGCAGAATTATCGCCATGAAATGGAAATTATCGCGATGGAACGGAAACAACTACTTTGAGATCTGTTGCTGGTTGCCTATAGTAGCTGCCGATGGTATATGCCTATGGTATATGCCTGTGGTAGCTCGGGTGGTGGAAGTTGGTAGTAGTTACCGATAGTAGATGCCGGCGTTAGCTGCAGTTGATAACTTTGGGTGGTAGCGGGTCGGTGGTAGCCAACGGTGGTAGCTGCTGGCAATAACTGCAACTGCATGCTATTCAACTTTTGCAAGTGAGCCACAAACAAAGCCTTCCCAAAACCACTGAACAGGTAAGGTCAACACAAGATTGCAGCCGATGATATGGGAACCAGCTTATCAACTTCGGTCTTTTGTTGAAAACAGCTATTGGTTAAGCAGTTTTGATGTTATGTAGCAGCTTGACCAAGGTGATCGCCAGCAATTCAGAACAATGTGAAAACAATGCTGATCGTCATACTGCAATATTTTGCTGCTAGAGACATGCCGCTGTTGCCACTAAATTCAAAGGTAGCATCACTATTTACCATGTTTATGAATAGTTACGTCTGCGGCATCACACATACAGTAATTTAGAGGAGTCGGTTAAAGCACTAGACACTCCTATGTTTATACGAATATACAGATATACAAGTGTGGTAAGTTGTCTTTTTATTTCTAAGGAAACGTTTTTCTTCAACCAATCCTTAAGCTGCGTGCTGCATAGCTGACATCATAGTACAGAAGACGTACAACACGAAATATGTTCTTCACTACTGTATTGACTTCAGGCTTTAAGCTAGATTTGGATTCAACTCTAGTTTTGTACTATCTATCCGCACATACATGTACTTTGAACATTACTAGACAAATGAATTGGTATATAATGTACTAGTTTTGTGGATATTCTATTTGGCTACCAAATGAAACTAAGGCAGCAGACAGCATAGACTCTTATAAAATGATGACTAAGGTGAGCAACCATAGAAAGAGCCTAGCTTACATTAAGGGTGGTGATTACACTTCAACTTGGCATGTTCAACAATTGTCAGCCGTTGAATACGATGCCTAAACCTTGTCAAAGCAGTTGCTTATCTCGCTGCCTGTCATGATGTGCGTGACAGCAGCTTCCTCCAATTAGCTGCTAGCGGCGCCTGTACTTTTAACCTAGCCTTTCCTTTCTGGTAATAATTTGGACAAGATAATTCTGGCGAGTTTTGAGTGGTTGGTGACATTTGTCAAGTAAACATTACTAGCTAGTGCCGCGATGTGACGGTGAAGTATAACGACTCATACAAAGGAGCCATCTTTCAGTACTCTTTCAGAATTGTAAGCGTCTTTGTTCTAAGGTCAAGCAAGTTATAATAGAGCCTTTGATACAATAAGAGAGCTGAGCTCTTGGATCAAACAATTGGGTATCTACTAGTGCTGGGTTGACAAAAGCTAATGGACAGTGAGACGGCTCATCCTTGAGGTTTACCGTACCACCTCATGACAACGAGCAGAGCAACTCGGCGTTAAACTTGATGTTAAACACCAACGGTTTAAGTAAATGGCACAGCAGTGACAGATGTTGGCAGACAGCTAATGATATGGCTGTATACAAACATTCACTAAAAACATTGTTCGTTTTTCACGTAGAAGTTTTACACTGCAACGGGAGTTGTCATCAGACGAAAAAATAGCTCATCAAAGTTGAACTTGACAAAATTTTATTAGATTTTATAAGAACTTAGTCGTATTTCTCTATCATTTGCGATTGTTTTTGATGTTTGAGGTGATCTGACTGCCAAGAAGTTTTAAAATTTAAAATTGACAGAACTTGGTCGCGGTTAAAACACTCATAAAAACGTCTTCAAAAATGAAGTCAGTGTGTCAAGGCCAGGATAGAATGTTCTAGAAAGCTATAAACTCAGAGACCAGCAGCAGTCACTATTGTGGCCACCATTGGAGTCGGTGCCCACAATCGAAAGTTTAGGAAGGCAGCAAAGTACTCCTTGATAACTTTACCTTAACTCCTTGATACTTTACCTTTACAGTTAGATTAACTCTATTTACAGGTAACTGTGGCCAGCCGTAGACTGGTCAGTTGTCAGTACACAACCAGTTTGTTATACTGCTGTTAACAACACGCTTGATATTGGCGTAAACAAACTAGTAAGGATACTTTTGCACGAGAAAGAGCTAAGGCTAAGGCACAGTGTGATAAATTAGCCGTTAATCTAGTAAAATTATAAGAGCTCAATTCAATTGGCTGGTTATAAGGTGCTGGGTGAGAAACTGATTAGGGCAAGACTCGGCATGTATTTGTGGTTTATCCTAATCAGAGCAGGAAGTCACAGAAGGCAAGAGTGAGAAATCAGCTCACAATAAATTAAAGGAGAGCTGGCCATGATGCTTCAGCAGTAAAACGTGAAGCCAGCAAATATGCAAGTAAAGGTAGATAATACTTTACTACTTTTCCAGTATGAGAGGGGGTAACTAGTACTTCACTGCCTGTGTAGTACCAGCTATGACAGTGGATAGCTAGTACCTTACTATCTGTGTAATACCAGCTATTACAGTGGATAGCTAGTACCTTACTATCTGTGTAATACTAGCTATTACAGTGGATAACTAGTACCTACTACCTGTGTAGTACCAGCTATGACAGTGGATAGCTAGTACCTTACTACCTGTGTAATACCAGCTATTACAGTGGATAACTAGTACCTACTACCTGTGTAGTACCAACTATGGCAGTGGATAGCTAGTACCTTACTACCTGTGTAATACCAGCTATTACAGTGAATAACTAGTACCTACTACCTGTGTAGTACCAACTATGGCAGTGGGTAGCTAGTACCTTACTACCTGTGTAATACCAGCTATTACAGTGGATAACTAGTACCTACTACCTGTGTAGTACCAACTATGGCAGTGGGTAGTCACTAGTCAAAGATGAAGCAGCTTTAATAAATGTGGGATGTCGTGGCCAATGAATAATTTGGTAACCATGGATACCCAGACAATCTAGTATCTACGCCTCAGTGGGTTACAAGGGGTGATACAAATCATATTAACGATAGTTTTTGACAACTGGCTTATTTCAAGCCTCGTAGACTGAAGTACAGATCGTGACAGATTGAGAATTGGCAAAACTTTTCTACTCACTGATAATTTGTTGTGTCATTTCTGTCTTCACCTACAAAATAGTTAAATGAATTTAGGGCTGGTGTCTTTTCAAAAGGGAGTATACTAAACATTTAAGAGGCAGGTTTACGGAAGTAACTGGTACAGAGGCTAAACAAATTAGTTTCAATGAAAATACAAAAAAGAACAGCTTTTGTTGATGCTGACCTGACTGTTTTGCCTGTGCAGCTTTAGATTTCTTAACAGACGATGAACCTTTTCTGTGCCTCCAAAGGACAATTCCTCCAACCATGACTGCCACAACAATCACCACAACAACCACAATGATCGCTATGACCCAACTCTTGAGACCCTCTTTCTCACCCGTTGATCCAGATTCAGCTGAAAGAGACAGTTCAACACGTCTTATATCATTAGTTTTTAAGTTTCGAGGAAACCTGGTACACCTGTGTCACCTATACCCAGGCACGTGATTTGAGATGCAACTTTATGGTATCTTCAAGGAAATGCCACAAATCATAACATGTTTAGCATCCACGTTATTTAGTGCAATTAAATATGGAACAGATGATAATAAAGCTGTAACAGCTAACTTATAATTTTATGTTAAAGGTCATTATAATTAATCCTAAGGAGTAACAACAATAACCAAGTACAGGTGTGGCTTTTTAGAGGTCAAGGTCATTGACCTTGTGCAATAGTTAAGGCGATTACAACTCACTGTTATTCCGTTGCACATAATTCTACAGATGATTCTGATGGGGAAAATTCTGATAAAAATACAATAATCATAGACCAGTTTGTGTTAATCAGTAGTCTAGGCCAGTCAATGCAGTAATCATAGAGTAGTCTATGCCAGTCAATGCAGTAACCATAGAGTAGTTTATGCCAGTCAATACAGAAACCATAGTATAGTCAATACCAGTCAATACAGTAACCATAGAGTAGTCTATACCAGTCAATGCAGTAATCATAGAGTAGTCTATGCCAGTCAATACAATAACCATAGAAGCCTATGCCAGTCAATACAGAAACCATAGTATAGTCAATACCAGTCAATACAGTAACCACGGAGTAATCTATGCCAGTCGGCTAGCCTGAAAAACTCTCTCAACTAATACAACCTGCACAGCTGAGTTGTGTTGAGTTGAATAGTATAAAGGTATATAATAATAGAGATGAGTATGGGAAATACTCACATGGGTTGTTGTCTCCACCCGTCGTTGTAAAAACTCCATCTAAAACATATTCAAACCCATGTTAATATAATCAAGCCGCCCATTGATGCTTGTTCATAAAGAGCTAATATATTGTCAGTGTTGTCTTAGTTCTCAGGCTATAGTAGAACAGCGGCCAGGCAACAGCAGGAGAGGTTATAGGAACGAAACAGCATAATGAAACAGCATGCACAAACTTTACACGTTAGTGTACAAATCTTTGGTCATATATGGTAGAATCAACTCAATAGTCAACAGACGTACATTGCTGAAGAGACATGACAACTTCTGGAATACAATTAACAAACAAACAAACAAATGCACGCAAAGCATCTAGAGGACTAGAGGAAAGCATTACCATTTGCTGCAGTCTTCGCTGAGATTTCTATAGGAAAAATAAAACAGCATGAATCCTTACCCATATGGCTGACATTGTTCAGCAACGGAGAAACCTACTTCACTTGTCGCAGAGCAAGACATGAGTAGATGTTTATGTATGTGTAATGCTGCAGTCGCTAAGTGTGGAGGATTATTATCTTTGAGTTAGTTCTTACCTGTTATTATGACATTATAAACTAGCTGGGCATTTACTCCTGTAGACGGGTTCTTCCCTATGACTCTATACTGGACTGAGCTGGAAAGTTCCTTAGCCTCTTCCTGTAATAAATGACAAGTTTTAACATTGTCTGAGTCATAATGATTAAAACACAGGAATTAACTCTGACAACAACACCCTGTGACATGAGAGGAGCGGAGATTTCAATACAGATGAGTCAAGAGAGCCTTTTATAAACCTTATCTCTGCATCTTTCTATCAAATCACAGGAGAGCAAATTGGGAAAGATGTATTACAACATGTTCACTGACTGCATGCTGAGAAAGATGTACATATAATGTATCAGTGTCTGAAGGGAAAGAAATGAAAGAAAATGATGCGGGAAGTCTCGAAATAGGAATCTCGAGGTTATGTGCTGCCGGGGTACTGGGCAGCCCAGCACCCCGGCAGTGCAAGCAGCGAAAGTATTTATCTATATTTCTCATAGCTGATATATATGCTTGCGGCTTGTAGCTCATGAATGGCTAGACAAATGGTTTTGAGACAAAAATCAAATTGCTCTGCAGCAAAATGAAACAATTATAAAAAATAACAGCTTTACAAATAATAAGATTCGTAAGTCAAAAAATATTAGAACCACTAGTCTTTGGAACCTGAAGTTGGTGCAAACGCTTCACCTGTGACACAGTCAACACGGCTGTGGTTGCCAGGGTGGTGTTAGAATTACCAAAGTACCACTTGTATTCTGGCTCTGGGTAGCCTTTCATTGTACCATCCAAAACTAAATCAACACCAGACTGCTTATCATATGTCTCTTCCTGTGGTCCGTCATGATCTGGTTTGGGACCATCTAAAACAACAGAAATAGCTGTGTAGATGTATTTCTATCTAGCATACTATCTCTACTCTGTATAAATGCTCAGAGATGGATCTGCAGTCTATGTCTTCCTTCTATTGTTCCATATACACTTTGTAAACTCACTGTATTTCTATCTAGTGTACCATATCTATTCTGTATAGTCAATGTATTCCTATATAGTTGACTACCTGCAATTTATATAGCCACTGCATTACTACTCAGTGTACCATCTCTACTCGGTATAGTCAATGTATTTCTATCTAGTGTACCATGTATGCTCTGTCAGTGTGGTACAAAAGGCCTCCAAGTTATGGTCTAGATACAAAAGACTCGGCAATTTAGGGTTGAAAGCTTGCTGAGAGCTTTTTGTTGGATCTGCATTTAGCCGGGCTCGAACCTCCAATCTCATGGTTGGTGATAACCACCAACCCTATGGTTGATAGTCAAAGACGCTACCACTAAGCCACTCTGATACCCTTAATTACAAGTACCTTACATATTAGAATGTAACTGTACTATTGAGGTGTGGGATGTTTATTGATATTCTACTGAGATGGAGCATATAAACAGAATCCTTGCACACACATATCTCAGGTCTTGAGAGAGACAAGGACTTGCTAATCAGTAATTTAACTATTAGAGAATGTTATGTTTTCTACTAACTGTAATTCTGGGTATAACAGGAAGGAAAAAGGAAAAACACTACCAGCTTCCTTTTTTCGATAGAGACTATGATCGGCTTTGTGTGACACATACCCACTATTCATTTTACTCCACAGGGAAAGCTAGCGAGAGGGTAGCAATGTATCTGGCACACCTCCAAACTAGTAAATAACTGGATCTATCATTGAGTTACTTACATGTAACATTGAGGATAACTTCTGACTGTACTCCTCCATAAGGATGATCTGTTACCTTACATAAGACTGGGAAACCATGATAGGAGGAATCAGCACTGGCAATAGTCCAGGATGCAAAAGTATTCTGGAGCAGGTCTGGAGATGATGCTGTCACTTCAACTGTAGAACAAGTTATGGCGTTGTCAAGTTAATTATTGTTTCTCACGAAGCATTTCAAAGTATTGAGATGCAGAAGTATTTAAAATTAAAATACGGTTTGTATTAGTTTGGTGATTCAAAGCTAGCGCTTTCAAATATCCTTAAAACAACAAACATGTAATTTTAACATTTCATAAATATTCTCATTTCTTTTTATACTATTGTCTTTAGTGTAAATATGACGGAATCTGATTATATTGATTATGTTCATTTATCGAAGAAATAAAATATGCTTTGTCATGTCACATACTTGACAGTCACACGGATTCCATCTTACCATCATCAGAGACTGCCTTAGCAAGGCCTTTAAATTCTATGGTGAGTTTTGGAGCAGGCATTCCATTGCTGGAACAGGAGATGGTGACTGATGTTCCTTCATTCACTGGAGTGTTACTTAGCTGTATCGAAGGTGTGTCAGGCTTACCTGAAAGAGAGTATTAGTAGGTGTACTCAAGTATACAACTACAATTATCCGTTTTAAACTATAGATCAGCCAATAGCAGTTAATGTATCTACTATAGTCTGGTTAGCAAAATAGGGATTCAGAAACAGACAATCAGGAAAAGGAGAAGTTATGGAAGGTATGAGAATATAACAAATAGTCTTCGACTTGTGTCTACTGACTCTGCTATCCTGTTACATTACTGCTTGCCACTTTGAGTTATCACTACTTTTTCATCTCATACAGTACCTACAATGACTCCACCTCCTACAGTACCTACAATGACTCCACCTCCTACAGTACCTACAATGACTCTACCCCCTACAGTACCTACAATGATTCTTTACCCCTGCATTACTAACTGTAGCTCCTTACTCGTACAGTATACTGTCATTCCTTACACTCTACAGTACCTACTACAGCTCTACCTCCCTACAGTAACTACTGTGACTCCTTACCCCTACCGTGTCTACTGTGACACTCACCTCTTACATTACTCCCAATGATTCTTAAACTCTGCAGTACTTACTGTGGCTTTTCAGGGTGAAAACTGCTGAATAACTGGGAGCCGCTGCAGTCCAAAAACCGTAATTGCACCTGTAAGCCTCTTGTCTAGTTAGAGGTAAGGAAAAGGTGAATTCAGAGAACTTATAGTTTTCGTCACATGTTATGGCGTCTGTTGTTATGTTTAGGGAAGAAGATGGGATACCTATTGGTTTTTGATCACCAGATGATAAGAAGCTGCATTTACCCTAAAACAAAATCAATCATTAGCAATTATTTCTGTTTAGGTCAACTCAACATTTGGTGTCGAGAACTCAACTCTCAAGGATATAAAACAATAAACCTGTACAGCCAGCAAACTCTTCATACTTGACTTTTCGCGTCAAATGAAATGACCTAATGTAGGTCAGATTTTGATTTTACCTGATAACTTACCACAACTTATTAAATGGTTGCCTTTATTATCATAGTTTAGAGAAGGTAGCAATCAATTTTATATCCTATTTTAAACCTCCTAAACTATTTATAAAACAGAAGTAGGAAAAAATACAATATGGTGAGATGAACATGTCTTTTTCTATCGCGTACTCAGGGTATTGACACACAATCAATGTATTACAACTAATAGAATGATTCCAAACTGCGGTATAGCGAGAGACCCTACCAAAACCATGAACATTTTTGTTAGATGTTTTAAGCTATATTGACCAAATGAAATATATAAGTTAATCTATAAGAATATTAACAATGTTATAACATGAGATGGGTACAAATTACAAACAGCACGTTGATTGGTTACTCTGCTATTTTACCTGCAACATGTATACATGACACTATGTGAAGGTAATGAAGGTATCAAACCATAGCGGTATACTCTTATCTTGAATGGGAGTCAAGACACACAAGCCACATGCTTTCTTTGAACAATGAACATAATTTGACTGACTGTTATGGCTTCTTTTATGTTTGGTCAGTTACAATAGCAAAACTTCTCCCTAGCTCTGAACTCAGTCAGTTTCCAGTTGCTGATCAGAAGAGGCAATAACTTTGGCTCAAATAAAATAAAATGAAGTAGCAGCTTTTAAGAGTGTTGTTCCCTAAATAAAGACCACCAAAGGTCCATGCGGCAACATCACAAGTAGGAGCTTAATGCTGCCTAAATCAGTACTGTATAGAACAGTATAGAAAGTATTCAACAGGCCATTACCTCAGTAGTCCAAGAATCATCATCGGATAGACTTTCAAGCTCCATTGTAAAAGCAAATTGTTCATCTTCAATATTTGGAGCAGCACATTTAAACTTAAAACCATCTCCATAGAGCCTATTGGCTGGTGACACAATGGTAGAAAGGCCTGAGCTATCCAGCAGAAGAATTGAGGGAACATCTTGTGTAGATGCTGAAACATAATGACACTTTGGTTTCTTACTCTGCATTCAGGTATAGCTAAATCTAGTTTAACTGTTTCAATATATTATTACTGTCAGCTCATACTAGATGACATCCATAAATTTAAAACATATTGTTTGTTTCGAAAACTGTCACAAGAGAGCAATGTGTTCAGGTACCACTCTTTTATGACCAGAAGAAGCTGTAACAAGGTAAAACTCTATTTGTGTGTATACACGGGGCTGGAGAGAAGTCAAACTGAGAAATACCATCTTACCTTGACATACTATAAAGGTAAAAACCAGCCAATGCAGAGAAACCACCTTCTTCAGTTCCATGTCTTTAGACCTACAGCTGCTCTAGCTAAAGCTTACAATTCCTTCTCTTATTAGGCTGTAGTTAATCCAACCAATCAAGCCTTTCAATAGCACTCCTTTGGTAATCACTTTAGCATCTGACAAGAATAGAACAGTCTTTCATTTCACCTGCACCAAAAGTAGTTAAATTCTATTGGCTGATCATCCAAGCATAGCAAGGTCACATGACATAGTTTATTTTAAAAGACTGACAACTCCGAATTACTATACATTTCAGAGATTGTATTAGCTTCATATACAATTCTGAGTTGATTACAACAAAGTACATGTAGTTTGTAGACACGTCTGCTATAAACGCAATCTGACCTCAATTTTTTCATAACCATACAAAATATTAACAAACATTCTAAATAACAGAATAACAGCAATTTGTAAAAGCTGATATTTATACTAAAAGTCTCATTTTTAATATCGCTGTCAGATAGAAGACGCACTGCTGTGTCACAAATAGTTTCAAACATCAGGTTTCATTTTTTTGCTATTTCTTTTTCAATGTTCTAAAAATGTCTTGTTGATAGAAAAATAGCAAAGTTAAATATATTAAAGAATAAACGTTGTCCTTAATACAAAAATGTTGACTTGACTGTAAATTACATTCTTATCAAGTAACAAGTACACAGGTTGTTGCTCACTTAGTCAGCATTGTTCAAAGCACCGATTTGAAACATTGTCATGAACCTCCGTCTTTATTTTGAAATTTATGTAAACTGTTTATTAAAGTGACAACCAAATCCAATAAATACAGAAAAGTTGATTTTTATCTTTATACAAAAATTTACCATGCTGTTTAGGCGTTCTACAGTTTTGCCGACTAAAATATTGCTGTGAACTTTCGTTCAAGTTCAGCAAATAGAATAAATTGAAAAAAATATTAGAAGAAATACCAGTTAACAAATAAAATACACAAATTAGCCTCAATACATATTAAAACTTCTCAAGAGTCAGCCATGTGTACCTGACGCCTCTCTATTTCTCAGTAGAATGTCAATAAACATCCCACATCTCAATAATACAGTTATATTCTAATGCGTAAGTTACTTGTAATTCTACCAATGATACAGTTAAACTATGTTATGCGTATGATAAGAATACAGGTTCATAACAGATATAAACATAGCAACTCTGTTATCTTCCTGCTATTTGCTGCATCACTAATAACTCAGCTCTATACTTTATATACTAATAAGGTAGGCTATAGAGCTTATACTAATATAGACTAATACTAATAGATGGCTTTAATAGATAATTACTGTATTACACAACTTATTCTCATCAACCAATACATACAAGAGTAAATGAAACCATGTGTAATATGAAATATGAGATCAAGGAAATTAAAGGTGTTTGTAGAAAAAACTCTTATTGCAGATAGATTTCTAGCATTTAAGATATGCTTGTGGTGTGTGTCTTGTTTTGCCGTTCCTCTGTATAGATGGAATATACTTCATTAATAGATGGTTTTCTGTTTGAGATATTTTGGCAGCGTATTTTAGACAGCAAATGTCAAGATAAACTGAGAGTTCCTGTAAACTAAGAATAGAAAGTCTGTCATCGTATTCATCACAACTTGGCAGAGTTGTACGATACGAGTTATATGAATACGATGACAGACTTTCTATTCTTAGTTTACAAGAACTCTCAGTTTATCCTGACATTTGCTGTCTAAAATACGCTGCCAAAATATCTCAAACAGAAAACCATCCATTAATGAAGTATATTCCATCTATACAGAGGAACGGCAAAACAAGACACACACCACAAGCATATCTTAAATGTTAGTAACCTATGTGCAATAAGAGTTTTTCCTACAAACACTTTCAATTTCCTTGATTATCACACATGGTCTCGTAATTTGTATATTTTATTTTGTGAACTAGTACATCTTCTGATATTTTTTAACTTACTCTTTTAGCTGAACTTGAAAGAAATTCACAGCAATATTTTAGTTGGTAAGACTATAAAACTCGTAAACAGTAAGGTAAGTTTTTGTATAAAAAGTAAAATCAACTTTTCTGTATTTATTGGAATTGATTCTCACTTTAATAAACAGTTTATCAAAATTTTAAAATAAAGACGTAGGTTCAAGAATATGTTTCAAATCGGTGCTTTGAACAATGCTGACTAAGTGAGCAACAATTTCTGTACTTGTTATTTAATAGGAATGTAATTACAGTGAAGTCAACACTTTTTGTATTAAAGACAAAGTTTATTTCTTAATATATTTAACTTTGCTATTTTTCTATCAACAAGACATCTTTAGAACATTGAAAAAGAAATATCCAAACAAGAAAAGCTATAGTAATTGTATAGTAATTTGAAGTTGTCAGTCTTTTAAAATAAACTATGTCATGTGACCTTGCTATGCTTGGATGATCAGCCAATAGAATTTAACTACTTTTGGTGCAGGTGAAATGAAAGACTTCTATTCTTGTCAGATGCTAAAGTGATTACCAAAGGAGTGCTATTGAAAGGCTTGATTGGTTGGATTAACTACAGCCTAATAAGAGAAAGAATTGTAAGCTTTAGCTAGATCAGCTGTAGGTCTAAAGACATGGAACTGAAGAAGGTGGTTTCTCTGCATTGGCTGGTTTTTGCCTTTATAGTATGTCAAGGTAAGATGGTATTTCTCTCTTTGACTTCTCTCCAGCCCCGTGTATACACACAAATAGAGTTTTACCTTGTTACAGCTTCTTCTGATCATAAAAGAGACCTGAACACACTGCCTTCTTCGAAAAAAAACGATATGTATTAAATTTATGGATGTCTTCTAGTATGAGCTGACAGTAGTAATGTATTGAAACAGTTAAACTAGATTTAGCTATACCTGAATGCAGAGTAAGAAACCAAAGTCTTGTTCATGTTTTCAGCATCTACACAAGATGTTCCCTCAATTCTTCTGATGGATAGCTCAGGCTTTTCTACCATTGTGTCACCAGCCAATAAGCTCTATGGAAGTAATTTTAAGTTCCGATGTGTTGCTCCAGATATTGAAGATGAAGAATTTGATTTTGCAATGGAGCTTGAAAGTCAATCCGAGGATGGTTCATGGACTAGTGAGGTAATGGGCTGTTCAATACTTTCTATACTATATTTTCTATACTATTCTTTACTGTACTGATTTAGGCAGCGTTAAGCTCCTACTTGTGATGTTACTGCATGGAACTTTGGTAGTCCTTATTCAGGGAACAACACCCACAAGATGCCACTTAATTGCATTTTATTTGAGCCAAAGTTATTGCCTCTTCTGATCAGCAACTGGAAGCTGACTGAGTTCAGAGCTAGGGAGAAGTTTTGCTATTGTAACTGACCAAACATAAAAGAAGCCATAACAGTCAGTCAAATTATGTTCATTGTTCAAAGAAAGTATGTGGCTTCTGTGTCTTGACTCCCATTCAAGATAACAGTATACCACTATGGTTTGATACCTTCATTACCTTCACATAGTGTCATGTATACATGTTGCAGGTAAAATAGCAGAGTAACCAATCAACGTGCTGTTTGTAATTTGTACCCATCTCATGTTATAACATTGTTAATGTTCTTATAGATTAACTTGTATATTTCATTTGGTCAATATAGCTTAAAACATCTAACAAAAATGTTCATGGTTTTGGTAGGGTCTCTCGCTATACCGCAGTTTGGAATCATTCTATCAGTTGTAATACATTGATTGTGTGTCAATACCCTGAGTACGCGATAGAAAAAGACATGTTCATCTCACCATATTGCAGTTTCTCCTATTTCTGTTCTATAAATAATTTAGAAGGTTGAAAAAAGGATATAAAATTCATTGCTGCCCTCTCTAACTATGATAATAAAAACAAACATCTAATAGGTTGTGGTAAGTTATCTTGTAAAATCAAAATTTCATTTGACTCGCAAAGTCAAGTATGAAGAGTTTGCTGGTTGTACAGGTTTATTGTTTTACATCCTTGAGAGTTGTGTTCTCGACACCAAATGTTGAGTTGACTTAAACAAAAATAACTGCTAAAGATTGATTTTGTTTTAGGGTAAATGCAGCTTCTTCTCATCTAGTTTTCGACAGACATCAGACATCCCATTTTCTTCCCTAGGCATAGCAGCAGATGCCATAACATGTGACGAAAACTTTCAGTTCTCTGATTTTACCTTTTCCTTACCTCTAACTAGACAAGAGGCTTACAGGTGCAATTACATTTTGTTGACCACAGCGACTTCCAGTTATTCAACAGTTTTTACCCTAAAAAGTCACAGTAAGTACTACAGGGTTTATATTAAGAGTCATTGGGAGTAATGTAGGAGGTGAGAATCATAGTAGACACTGTAGGGCTGAAGTGTGACAGTAGTTACTGTAGGGGGTAGAGTCATTGTAGGTACTGTAGAGTGTAAGGAGTGACAGTATACTGTACGAGTAGGGAGCCACAGTAAGTAATGCAGGAGTAAAGACTCATTGTAGGCACTGTAGGAGGGTAGAGTCATTGTAGGTACTATAAGAGGATAGAGTCATTGTAGGTACTATAAGAGGATAGAGTCATTGTAGGTACTGTAGGAGGTAGAGGCATTGTAGGTACTGTAGGAGGGTAGAGTCATTGTAGGTACTGTAGGAGGTAGAGTCATTGTAGGTATTGTAGGAGGGTAGAGTCATTGTAGGTACTGTAGGAGGTAGAGTCATTGTAGGTACTACAGGAGGTGAAGAAGTAGAGTGATAACTCAAAGTAGGCAGCAGTAATATAACAAGATAGCGAGTCAGCAGATACAAATCGAAGACTATTTGTTATAGTCTTATACCCTCCACAACTTCTCCTTTACCTGTTTGTCTGTTTCTGAATCACTATTTTACAAACCAGACTGTAGTAGGTACATAAAATGCTATTGGCTGATCTATCGCTTAAAGGTTGACTTGCAACAAAATTCACATCACAGTTATTTGATATCAAAAGATTTACCATAACTTACTCTGTTGTGTTGTAGGTGCCAACTATGTGGAAATGTGATTACAAGCTCTTAAAAGCTAAAAACCCAACAGTTAATCGCAGCCACACGAGACCGCCGTAGTTTGGATTCTCTTTCCAAAACGGTTCAAATGTAACGTAGTTGTGGTATATGGTTTTTGTTTACACTTTCATGCAATCTTATTCGACGAAATATTTTCACAAATGTACTTTGCGCATTCAATAAAACCATGTCTATTGTTCTTGCGCGTCTGTTTTATCATCATTGTAATGCTGTCACTTTTAGTAGTGATATCTTATAACTTACCGTAAAAAATCATTTAATTTTTTTTTGAAGGTGTACATATCATTGTCTGATAATCATGACGAGCCTGTTGGTCACCTGTGATAATCGAAGAGTGCTGCAGAAATTATTTGCGAAGTATTGGGTCACATGATCAGATTACGACTTGCCGATTAGACCAAGCCGAAACAAAACTGTAAAGTAGCGAGCATCTATTTTGATACGGGGTTTTCTGTGAAACCCAAAATGTTTGTCATAAACTAGTGCTACGATAAGTTTTATATTGAGCTTTTTATTGGCCTTTCAATTCACTTGAAAACATCACGTGACAAGACAATAACCAAACTATAATGACTACGTCAGAGAAATAAAGAGATTCCGATCTACGGCGGCTTTTCGTTTTTGAGCTTTTAAGAGCTTGTAATCATATTTCCACATATGTGGCACCTACAACACAACAGAGTAAGACATGGTGAATCTTTTGATACCAAATAACTGCAATGTGAATTTTGTTGCAAGTCGACCTTTAATTAAAACAGATAATTGTAGTTGTATACTTGAGTACATCTACTAATACTTTTTTTCAGGTAAGCCTGACACACCTACGATACAGCTAAGTAACACTCCAGTGAATGAAGGAACATCAGTCACCATCTCCTGTTCCAGCAGTGGAATGCCTGCTCCAAAACTTACCATAGAATTTAAAGGCCTTGCTAAGGCAGTCTCTGATGATGGTAAGATGGAATCTGTGCGGTTGTCAAGTAGGCCTATGTGACTTGACAGAACATATTTTATTTCTTCGATGAATGAACATAATCAATATAATCAGATTCTTTCATATTTACACCAAAGAAAATAGTATAAAAAGAAATGAGAATATTTATGAAATGTTAGAATTACATGTCTGTTGTTTTAAGGAAATTTAAAAGCGCTAGCTTTGAATCACTGAACTAATACAAACTGTATTTTAATTTTAAATACTTCCGCATCTCAATACTTTGAAATGCTTCATGAGAAACAATAATTAACTTGACAACGCCATAACTTGTTCTACAGTTGAAGTGACAGCATCATCTCCCCTGCTCCAGAGTACTTTTGTATCCTGGACTATTGCCAGTGCTGATTCCTCCTATCATGGTTTCCCAGTCTCATGTAGAGTAACAGATCATCCTTATGGAAAAGTACAGTCAGAAGTTATCCTCAACGTTGTATGTAAGTAACTCAATGATAGATCTAGTTATTCACTAGTTTGGGGGTGTGCCAGATACCTTGCTACCCTCTCGCTAGCTCTCCATGTAGAGTAAAAGAAATAGTGGGTATGTGTCACGCAAAGCCGATCACAGTCTCTATCGAAAAAAGGAAGCTGGTAGTTAGTTACATTATATCTAGTAAAGAAACTCGATTTGAACTCCATTTTTCCTCCTTCCTTCCTGTTGTACCCAGAACCACTATTAATGGAAAACAACATTCTCTAATAGTTAAATTACTGATTAGCAAGTCCTTGTCTCTCTCAAGCCCTAAGATATGTGTGTGCAAGGATTCTGTTTATATGCTTCATATCAGAGGATATCAATAAACATCCCACACCTCAATAATACAGTTATATTTTAATATGAAAGTTACTTGTAGTTCTACCAATGATACAGTTAAACTATGTCATCTGTATGATAAGGTCACAAGTTTATAAGAGATATAAACATGACAACTCTATTATCTACCTGCTGTTCACTGCCTCACTAATAACTCAGCTATTTATGATCTGTATACGGTGAATGTATAAAGTAGAGATGGTACACTAGATAAAACACATTGACTATACAGAGTAGAGATGGTACACTAGATAGGGATTCAGTAAATGTATAAAGTATAGATGGTACACTAGATAAAACACATTGGCTATACAGAGTAGAGATGGTACACTAGATAGAAATACATTGGCTATATAATGTACAGGTAGTAAACTATATAGAAATACATTGACTATACAGAGTAGAGATGGTACACTAGATAGAAATACATTGACTATATAATGTACAGGTAGTAAACTGTATAGAAATACATTGACTTTACAGAGTAGAGATGGTACACTAAATAGAAATACAGTAAATGTATAAAGTATAGATGGTACACTATATAGAAATACATTGACTATATAGAATAGAGATTGTACACTAGATAGAAATGCATTGACTATATAATTTACAAGTAGTAAACTATCTAGGAATACAGTGACTACAGATTGGAGATAGTATGCTAAATATAAATACACCTGCACAGCTATTTTTGTTGTTTTAGATGGTCCCAAACCAAATTATGATGAACCACAAAAAATGACTTATGACAAGCAGTCCGGTGTTGATTTAGTTTTGGATGGTACAATGAAAGGCTACCCAGAGCCAGAATACAAGTGGTATTTTAGTAGTTCTAATACCACCCTGGCAACTACAGCCTTGTTGACTGTGTCACAGGTAAAATAATTGCATCAACTTCAGGATCCAATGACTAGTGGTACCAATATTTTTTGACTTACAAATCTTATTATTTGCAAAGCTCTTATTTTTTTATAATTGTTTCATTTTATTGCAGAGCAACTTGATTTTTGTCTCAAAACCATTTCTCTGGCCATCCATGAACTACAAGCTGTAAGCAAATGTATCAGCTATGAGAAATGTAGATAAGTTCTTCAGCTGTTTGCGCTGCCGAGGTGTTGGGCTGCCCAAGAGATTCTCAGGTCTCAAGAGTCTCAATACTTTTTCATGTCATTTCATGTACATCTCTTTCAGTATGTAGTGAGTGAACATGTTGTAATACATCTTTCCCAATTTGCTCTCGTGTGATTTGATAGAAAGATGCAGAGATAAGGTTTATAAAAGGCTCTCTTGACTCATCTGTATTGAAATCTCCGCTCCTCTCATGTCACAGGGTGTTGTTGTCAGAGTTAATTCCTGTGTTTTAATCATTATGACTCAGACAATGTTAAAACTTGTCATTTATTACAGGAAGAGGCTAAGGAACTTTCCAGCTCAGTCCAGTATAGAGTCATAGGGAAGAACCCGTCTACAGGAGTAAATGCCCAACTAGTTTATAATGTCATAATAACAGGTAAGAACTAACTCAATGATAATAATCCTCCACACTTAGCGACTGCAGCATTACACATACATAAACATCTACTCATGTCCTGCTCTGCGGCAAGTGAAGTAGGTTTCTCCGCTGCTGAACAATGTCAGCTATATGGGTAAGGATTCATGCTGTTTTATTTCTCCTATAGAAATCTCAGCGAAGACTGCAGCAAATGGTAATGCTTTCCTCTAGTCCTCTAGATGCTTTGCGTGCATTTGTTTGTTTGTTATTTGTATTCCAGAAGTTGTCATGTCTCTTCAGCAATGTACGTCTGTTGACTATTGAGTTGATTCTACCATATATGACCAAAGATTTGTACACTAACGTGTAAAGTTTGTGCATGCTGTTTCATTATGCTGTTTCGTTCCTATAACCTCTCCTGCTGTTGCCTGGCCGCTGTTCTACTATAGCCTGAGAACTAAGACAACACTGACAATATATTAGCTCTTTATGAACAAGCATCAATGGGCGGCTTGATTATATTAACATGGGTTTGAATATGTTTTAGATGGAGTTTTTACAACGACGGGTGGAGACAACAACCCATGTGAGTATTTCCCATACTCACCTCTATTATTATATACTTTTATACTATTCAACTCAACACAACTCAGCTGTGCAGGTTGTATTAGTTGAGAGAGTTTTTCAGGCTAGCCGACTGGCATAGATTACTCCGTGGTTACTGTATTGACTGGTATTGACTATACTATGGTTTCTGTATTGACTGGCATAGGCTTCTATGGTTATTGTATTGACTGGCATAGACTACTCTATGATTACTGCATTGACTGGTATAGACTACTCTA
This sequence comes from Watersipora subatra, assembly GCF_963576615.1. Lineage (NCBI taxonomy): Eukaryota > Metazoa > Bryozoa > Gymnolaemata > Cheilostomatida > Watersiporidae > Watersipora > Watersipora subatra. The sequence goes on along the minus strand of NC_088711.1, from coordinate 12,656,030 downwards.
TGGTTACTGTATTGACTGGTATTGACTATACTATGGTTTCTGTATTGACTGGCATAAACTACTCTATGGTTACTGCGTTGACTGGCATAGACTACTCTATGATTACTGCATTGACTGGCCTAGACTACTGATTAACACAAACTGGTCTATGATTACTGTATTTTTATCAGAATTTTTCCCATCAGAATCATCTGTAGAATTATGTGCAACGGAATAACAGTGAGTTGTAATCGCCTTAACTATTGCACAAGGTCAATGACCTTGACCTCTAAAAAGCCACACCTGTACTTGGTTATTGTTGTTACTCCTTAGGATTAATTATAATGACCTTTAACATAAAATTATAAGTTAGCTGTTACAGCTTTATTATCATCTGTTCCATATTTAATTGCACTAAATAACGTGGATGCTAAACATGTTATGATTTGTGGCATTTCCTTGAAGATACCATAAAGTTGCATCTCAAATCACGTGCCTGGGTATAGGTGACACAGGTGTACCAGGTTTCCTCGAAACTTAAAAACTAATGATATAAGACGTGTTGAACTGTCTCTTTCAGCTGAATCTGGATCAACGGGTGAGAAAGAGGGTCTCAAGAGTTGGGTCATAGCGATCATTGTGGTTGTTGTGGTGATTGTTGTGGCAGTCATGGTTGGAGGAATTGTCCTTTGGAGGCACAGAAAAGGTTCATCGTCTGTTAAGAAATCTAAAGCTGCACAGGCAAAACAGTCAGGTCAGCATCAACAAAAGCTGTTCTTTTTTGTATTTTCATTGAAACTAATTTGTTTAGCCTCTGTACCAGTTACTTCCGTAAACCTGCCTCTTAAAATATTTAATATACTCTCTATTGAAAAGACACAAGCCCTAAATTCATTTAATTATTTTGTAGGTGAAGACAGAAATGACACAACAAATTATCAGTGAGTAGTAAAGTTTAGCCAATTCTATGGCGCCTTACAGTGCCTCGCGTTGCGCGTTCACAACTCGAGTTGTACAACTCGAGTTGTACAACTCGAGTTGTACAACTCTAGTTGCACAACTCGAGTTGCCGTGTTGTACAACTTGGCCTGGGTTTTTGATGAACTCGAGTTGTGTTACGCAAAACTAACACGGGTTCGTAAAGAAAGCAAAGTGAGTAATTGGAGTGTCTCATTTACAGAAATTTAATAATGATAATTAAAATATGTATACATATTTAAATTATATATTGGCGAGATTTGCGCATATTCATTTCTATAAATATAAAGAGACAAAAACAATTGTAGAATGTAAAAAGCAAACTAAAAAACAATCTATATGAGAGCCGAGCAGCGAAATTTTTTTTCCAAACAGGTTTACATACGGCAGTAAAATTTTGGCTCATGATTGGCTTTAGTAACTGAGTTTTAGTAATCAAAACCCTACATCATTACATTGAAAGTCAATAGTTATAATTAGAGAGGAACACAAAATTCCAAAATTGTATTCAAAATGGCTTAAATTAATGAGTTTTAAGTGAGCGCCTCTTACGTTTTAACAGCACTTTTTGAATGATAACATCAGTTTTGCTACGTTATTTAGAATTTTGTGTTCCTTTTTTATAACTATTGATTTCTAATGTAATGATGTAAGTTTTGGTTACTAAAACTCAATTACTAAAGCCAATCATGAGCCAAAATTTTACTGCCGTATGTAAACCTGTTTGGGAAAAAGAAATTCGCAGCCAGCCGGGCAACTTCTTTTGCAAATAAAAAAAGAGTCATCTCTTTAGAATCTGACAAGAAACTGAATGAACACCGAAAATGAACATAGAAATTATTTCAACGGCGTTTAATGATGCACAAAAAATTCCTTATAGCTAGAGAAAAGGAAACGATGAGATGTTCTCAAGCCGAGTTGTTGAACTCGAGTTGCTGTTGAAAGAACTCGGCTTGGGTTTTGGTGAACTCGAGTTGTACAACTCGAGTTGCACAACTCGGCACAGTATAATTTTAATAATTCGCAATTAGTTCTAGTTTTACAGTACGTACATAGTTTACTTTCTATTAGCTAACGGGTGCCTATTGATGTACCATTGTTAATATAACCAGATCTACGGTTATGCTACCGTAATACCAATATATTGCACCTTACTTTTGAAAAGTCGCGTTGCGCATTCACAACTCGAGTTGTACAACTCGAGTTGTGACGCGCAACGCGAGGCACTGTAAAGCGCCATATTCAACAGCAACTCGAGTTCAACAACTCGGCTTGAGAACATCTCATCGTTTCATTTTCTCTAGCAATATGGAATTTTTGTGTGCATCATTAAACGCCGTTAAAATAATTTCTATGTTCATTTTCGGTGTTCATTCAGTTTCTTGTCAGATTCTAGAGAGATGACTCTTTTTTCATTTGAAAAAGAAGTTGCCCGGCTGGCTGCGAATTTCTTTTTCCCAAACAGGTTTACATACGGCAGTAAAATTTTGGCTCATGACTGGCTTTAGTAACTGAGTTTTGGTAACCAAAACTTACATCATTACATTAGAAATCAATAGTTTTAATAAGAAAGGAACTCAAAATTCTAAATAACGTAGCAAAACTGATGCTATCATTCAAAAAGTGCTGTTAAAACGTAAGAGGCACTCACTTAAAACTCATTAATTTAAGCCATTTTGAATACAATTTTGGAATTTTGTGTTCCTCTCTAATTATAACTATTGAATTTCAATGTAATGATGTAGGTTTTGATTACTAAAACTCAATTACTAAAGCCAATCATGAGCCAAAATTTTACTGCCGTATGTAAACCTGTTTGGGAAAAAAATTTTGCTGCTCGGCTCTCATATAGATTGTCTTTTAGTTTGCTTTTTACATTCTACAATTGTTTTTGTCTCTTTATATTTATAGAAATGAATATCGCCAATATAATTTAAATGTGTATATACATTTAAATTAAGAGTGTTAAATTTCTGTAAATGTTCTGTCAATGAGACACCCCAATTACTCACTTTGCTTTTTTACAAACCCGTGTAGTTTTGCGTATAACACAACTCGAGTTAATCAAAAACCCAGGCCGAGTTGTACAATTCGGCAGCTCGAGTTGGACAACACGGCAACTCGAGTTGTACAACTCGAGTTGTGAACACGCAACGCGAGGCACTGTAAGGCGCCATATTAATATGATTTGTATCACCGCTCATCACCCACTGAGACATAGATACTAAATTTTCTGGGTATCCATGGTTACCAAATTATTCATTGGCCACAACATCCCACAATCATTAAAGCTGCTTCATCTCTGACTAGTGCAGATGTCGGCAACCCGCGGCTCCGGAGCTGCATGCGGCTGTTTCATCCCTTCGCTGCGACTCTCTCTCTGATTTTGGAGTTTTTTATTTTTTTCCTTTTTTTACCATTTGCCAAGTAATTCGTAAAAATGCAGAAGTTTTATCACTAGATTTTGTAATATAATTTAAAAATTTGTAATTATGGTGATAAATCTAACATTGTCCTTTGTTATACGTCATTGTTTATGCGCCAATAAAACCGCCAAAATTACACTAGCCGGCGCAACTTGATTTTTTTACCCCAGGTAGGCAAACTATGGCGAATACTAAGAAAAAAGTGACAAAAGAAAATGAAAAATTTAATCCTACGTGGGCTGATTCGTTTGTTTTCACTGCTGATGAGACTGGTTCACCAGTTTGCTTAATACGTGGTGAGAAATTTGCAAACAACCAAAAGTCAACAAAATGTGACGCAAGATGCTTTCAGAATAAACGCGCAGCCTTTGCTCAAAATACCCAGAGGGAGATGAGAGAAAAAAGGCTGTTTCGGAACTGATGCGTAAGGCTAATTTTAGCAAGAATCAATTCAAGAAGTGGGTGAAGTCCGCAAATTCAACGACGTAGGCTAGTTTAGTGGCCGCTCAAGAAATAGCCAGGCATGAATAGCCGATCATCGACAGAGAATATATAAAAGAATAATTCGTTAAGATTTCTGAGCATCTGTTCACAAACTTAAAAATAAGACTGAAATTGTGCAGGAAATCAGATATATGCCGTCTGCAAAGATGGTCAAAGACAGGACCATACGAATGGCAGAAAACATCACCAGACAGCAAATAAAAGACATCAATAAAGCTGTGGCGTACTTAATTGCTTGTAATGAACCTAAAGAAAAAAAGTGATATCGAACAAACAGCGCTGTTCTACCGCTATGTAAATGATGATGGGCCTTAGGAAGAATTAATCGACTTAATACCATTGAAAGGCTAAACAAGGGGCGAGGACATCTGCGGGGCTTTGTTGAATTGTTTACGAGTCACAGAAATAAATACAACTCACCTCGTGTCAGTGGCAACTGATGGCACATCGAGCATGACAGGGCCACAGAAGGGTTTTGTTGCAGAAGTCATTGCAACACGTCACTGGACAGAAAGCTACTGGCCTTCCACTGTATCTTGCACCAAAAGGCCTTATGTGCTTAAACGTTTTTTTCCAGATTGCATAGATGTAATGAATGTTGTCATTCAGATCGTCGATAAAATTATGGTAAATGGTTTAAATCATCGTCAATTCCGAAGTTTATTGGACGAGTTGGAAAGCACGTATTCTGATCTTTTGATGCACAATAAGGTTTGGTGGCTCTCTAGAGGGAACGTACTAAAACGCTTTGCTGAATGTCTTGAAGAAGTAAAAACTTTTCTGAGCAGAAAAGGGCTCACATATCCTGAACTTGAACAGTTTAAATGGTTGGAAAAACTTCACTTCATGGTGGATATAACAGCGCACCTTAACGCGCTTAACACTGCCCGTCAGGGGAAAGGACCCACAGCCATGCACACACTGGAAGACATGCTGGCTTTCGAGCACAAGTTGAATGTATTTGCCAGAGATATACAAAGAGGCACACTGTCTCACTTTCTAAGTCTGAGAGAGTTCAAACAAGCTCACGACACGGTGAACACGGAATATTCACACTCTGCAATAGCCACAATGCAAACATCATTTGGGAAACGCTTCTGCGAATTCAGAGAGGAGAACCCACATCCTTCTCTGTTGCTCTTTAGATGGGTTGATCAATCCCACTTGAACATGACTGCATTTGCATGTTTAGTAAGTCAATCAGATCTTGAGTTGGATCTTGCTGACATTGCGGACAAAGAGATTTGGGTGTCCAAGTTTAAAAGCCTGACTGCTGATATGGAGGATGTTGTCCATCAGAAAGCCGTTTTTGCGCAGAACCACAAATGGAGCGAGATGGAAAACTTCCCAAAACCAAACAAACTAGTGTTCGAAACATGGAAGGCTATTCTCGGCATTTACATAAACATAAAAAAGTATGCACTAGGAGTCCTCTCTATCTTCGGATCAACATATGTGTGTGAGCGAGTCTTCTCCAACATAAACTTTAATAAAAACAAGCACCGCATGCGCCTCTCAGATGACAGCTTGGGATCCTGTGTAAAGGTGAAGGTGACGTCGTACAGCCCCGACATACAGACGCTGTGCAATGTGGTTCAGGAGCAAAAATCACATTAACCAAGTATAATAGCTTAATATTTTAATTGGCTATTTTGTATATATTCATATTTTACCATTGTTTGAATAAATTGTCTTTTATTATTCAGGTTGACAGCTTACTCACCGTATGCGACAAATGAGAGCACACCGGAGAAACGTAACACATTCGCTGCAGTTAGAATTTAAGTTCGGCATTTTGTTAAAAAAAGGACTGAATTGAACATGAAGTTGTAATTTTCCTTGAAGGTAACCTTAAAAACAATGAAATATTTTCAAGCTACGTTCAAGTTATTATTAGCTATTTTATTGTTCTTTTCAAAAGTGTAATTTTGTTTTCTCAACAATTAAATCCTTATACACATTATACCTTTTCGCTTTATGGTGTAAAAATGGTATAAAAGCATTAAAAGCTAAACAAAAACATTACATGTAGTTTTTTTTCAATTTAAAATATCAAAGGGGGTTTGTGGCACCCACTGCGTTCTTTCCTGCGGAAAACAGGTCCAAATGGTTCTTTGAGTGAAAAGGTTGCAGACCTCTGGACTCGTGGCTACCCACTGCCATAGCTGGGACTACCCAGTTAGCAAATACTTGTTACCTATTGTCATAGCTGGCACTACACAGGTGGCAAGTGGCAGTGGCTACCCACTGCCATAGCTGGTACTACACAGTTAGCAAGTACTTGCTACCTATTGTCATAGCTGGCACTACACAGGTAGCAAGTGGCTATGGGAGTGGGTATACCCAATGCCTTAGCTGGTACTAGAAAGGTAGTAAAGTACTTGCTATCTACTGTCATAGCTGGTACTATGCAGGTAGTAAAGTACTAGTTATTCACTGGATCGAAGCGAGAGTTGCAACATTTCTTTTTGATTTTCATGAGATTTATAGCCTCATCTGCTCACTTCCAAAAGTGGAGGTTGCCTCACCAAAGATCTTTGTTTTCAATAATTCTATCTACTGATTGGGATCAACTCTAACCTTTCAGATCTAATTTTAAGACATCTTTGAATCTAAGTCGCAGGCAACGAACTAGTTTGGTACCATTTTGTAAGCTGCTGGAGCTATGAGAAAAGTTATCCAGGCATCATTTTTTAGTTACAACAGTAGTGATGTCTTGGTAATTATTACAGCTTCTCTGACAATCTTTATGTTAAACCATTTCTCTGAAAGGAGTTTTTGAACCCAGCAGTGCCAGATCCATTTTCGAATGCACTTACTTTAGAAGCTTCATCATCACTCACTGCTTTGTTGGGAGTAGGGGATATCACTTTCATAACTCGTCTAGAGATGATTCTTCATCAAGTTGAACATAGATTGACAGGAATACTTGGTAAAACACATTACTGCACTATTGTTGTATAAGCTGACAAAATGCCTATTGCATCGGTCTAATCTTTTAGGTTTGTCAGTGATGGTTATACCTTATTTTCTTTTGAGAATACCAGGCGATTAAGTAGATGTCCGAAAGCCATCTTTATACCAGAGTATATTCCTCAATTATAACTCAAATCATAAGACGGTTCAATCGAGGAGCAAATTGAATCAAGATATTTTTTATGTACTCTCTAGTAATTTGCTGGGCTTTATGTATGGCATCATTTGTGGTATTCCTTATTTTTCTGTGTTGGTTTCTTTTTGTAGGAGAGCATCGCTCGGTGTTTTTCTATTTTTCAACCGTTCTTCAGTGGTTAGTGTGCTGGCATATAATCAGTAGGTCAGTGGTTCAAATCACAGAAGGATCATTAGTGCTGTTAGGAAGGGCATCTAGCCACAATTGCTCCTGTGCCAAATATCATGCATAGATGGTCACAGTATATTTAGTTCCAGAATAAATCTAGTTCAGAATAAATGGTCATACACGCAGCAGAGGGAATAAATCTTGATAATGAAATTAATAATTAAAAAACAATTATTCAAGACTGACTGGATTTCTGAAAGTGAGGCAGCAAACCATCATGATTTCTTCCTTAATTGTCTTCGGAAGGCATCAACAGCAAAATCAAAAGTGTGAAAGAGGTAGATTCCTAAAAAATAGTTTTGCAGGCCGCCCTCAAATTAAAGCTTAATTGAAGACATGTAAAGGTCTAAAATATAGCCTTTTATAGCTACATGTATATAGATTATATAGATACATATATTGTAAAGAAAACTGCCGGTTACCTTTACTCTCTACAAGGTAATCAAACGACAACACCGACTGTTAAGTGCCAATAAAATATATATTTACTAAATAAAAGTATACATACATAACAGGCAATCAACCAAGAACATACACTCAGAGAGCGTGTGCGCAGTACGACTCTACTTCAACAAACGATTCCTCTTCCTTTTATAGTTTTATTTACAGTCTATGCTACATCCTTTCTCTTTGCTCTACACACTGTTTTTTCTCGGTTTTCTTCTCCATCAATCGGTTTCCCTCTCGGCCAGTTCGAGGTCTTACCAGTGGCTGAGCTTTTGTTGGTATTTTGAAGGCTCGGTCCTATGACCGTGGTGGCCAGGAGGTCTATCGGTACAGGCCTGATCACAGCGCTCTACTGCTACAGACCAGTTAATTACAGCCATAACTAAGAAATGATAAATTATAAAAGTAAGTCAAACTCGTAGCGAAGGATGGAAGATGTAACGATGGACTAACATCATGAAGAAGAATTGGGTTGTAACCAAATCAATCAGACAGCCACATGCATGAGCCAACCAGTGGTCAAGATTTCAACCATGAGAAAAAGATCGTAGAGGATCTAAAATGGGAGAAGATGACATTCAGAAAGTAGTTACGTGCTTATCCTGCTTCGGCCGCGTTTGACTCTGCTGGCCCTGAATGCAAGCCGTTTCTGCTGTCCGACATTTTCTTGAAAATTATAGACTTAGATTCTAAACTACATGAAGCATTGGCTAAGCTAACGGGCAGTCCCTGCGAAAGTTAAATTTTATGCAAGTCTTGACATGGACTAGTAAGTCAACGTAGATCCGCATTGATGTAGACTTGCATCGATGTGGACTCCCATCTATGCAGACCCGCATCGACATGGACTCCCATCTACATAGACCCGCATCGACATGGACTTTCATTGATGTGGACTCACATCTGCATGCACTCACATCGACGAGGACTCGCATAGACATGGACTTCCATTACGTGGACTCACATCGACATGGACTCCCTTTTACATGGACTCTCATCGACATGGACTTCTATCGACGTGGACTCTCATCTATGTGAACTCACATTGACTTGGGCTCACATGAACATGAGCTCACACAGACATGGCAACAACCATGGCCAAATCTCAATATCTCTACCAGAAATACAATCTTACTTATTTGGTCATTTTACACGCGTATGAAAACTCGTAGACATTCAATTGATAATACTTTATGCTTGTGATACATAGGTCTTGTTTATCTCGTAAAACTAAGATGAAATAAAAAGCCAGCTGACTGGGAGTTGTCCAACCTATCTGAGCTTGCCCGCCAGATAATCTTCAATAAATTATTATAAACTAAATACATGTAGATAGTTTGGTCATGAGACTTTTTATGGTTTTCCTCTGCTTTTGTAGCTTCATTCTCTAACAAATTGTATACTTTAAACTTTTGACAGAGTTCCTCGGGCTACTTTATACAGTCACCTGAATCTCACACCAATATTTTCAACTTGAATCATAACACTCCTCTATAAAGAAAACCGTTTCAATTTGTGCCAGTTACATAAGAATTGTTAAATCTTTGTCAAGACTCACTAGAATAGTCGTAGTTCTGGTGGGGAAGGTGATGGTGAGCATGGTCATATATGACCATGGCCGCTATAAGAATGGCGCCGGAACCTAGAGATTGTATGATTCTCAGCAATACCTCCAGCATGACATAGGAAGTGTCTATTTGATCGTCTCCTCTGTCTGGCAGTGGGTAGTAGTCGAGCATGCCAAAAAATATTGTGAAGTTGCCGCAAACAAACAGTCCAGTTATAAGCATGCTCCTTACCTTCACATACGCTACCTGCAATGTTATGTATGCATGAATGTCTACTATATATTAAATACATATTGCATCATTAAAAACTGTCGGTTTTTAGAAAATGGCCTTTTTTGAACTGGTGTACTGTCAGTGACTCACTCATGGCATTTTCAATCTAAAGGCATCCTAAACTAACCACAATAAACCTTTTCAAGGCCACCAGCTCATACAGAGTTTCTTTACAGCCAACTATAGCAAACGTAGCAAATTATAACCGTAATAAACTTAATATATTGCCTTGTTTTAACCAGGTAAAATACTAAAAAAACTGAAAATACCAGTTAAAAAATACCAGGTAAAAACTGAAAGCCAGGTAAAATACCTGGTTTTCAGTTTTTTACTAACAAACAGCTCAAGTCTACATTTTGAGCAGTGAATTAATTCAAATGTGTTTATAACAACACATTTTAATAGAGGAGATCCCGAGCTTCATTTTGATATATAATAGGTGCGATGTCAAAGCATTGCCTAGCAACTACAGCGACATATTTACGGAAGCTAGTCAAAGTTCTAGAGCAGTCCATTAATTTTTCAGACTACTGTAAAATTATCAATTAACCAAAATATTAAAATTATTCATTGCTTTGCAACTACTTGCATGAATGCAGAGGCTCTAGAACTTTGGGTTCCATAAATTACGGGTCACAAAATATCTTTAGAGTACACAGCCATCAATTCTTCCACTAACTGACCTCTGCAATGACTGGAAGAATTGACAAATATTTACTATTTTGGTTCTTTCCTACAAACATGTATAACTGTTGCCGTGAATATTTTGTGATGTTATTGTCACAGCAAGAAGCCAAGTTGATTAACATAAAATGTACTTAAAATTGACCAGCTGTTTAGATGTTTGAATTAATTAGCCACTGAATGAAAAACAAAAAGAAAATCTAGGAAAGTTCCTAAGAAATAGCTATTTTATTTTCTCTTGATAGGATATTTTATGAAGAGATGGTAGAGAGGGAGGGGAGAGAGGAAGAGATGATACAAAAGGAGATGAAGTGATGTAAAGATGGAGGAGAAAGGACAAGAGAGAAAAGTGGAGGCTGCCTTCAGTTCCCGTACCGCTGGTAGAGTAACTGATGGAGTCTCTATCTGCTATCTATGGTACGGTAACTGAAGGCACTAGTTTTAGGAGAATAATTTTGTATTAGAATTATTTTTGTTATTGTTAAGCACAATCACACACTACCGATCACACCACTAGTGACAATCATGATCACTCACATGACAATCATCCTGATAGTCATGTGAGTGGTTTCCATAGAAACTTACACTTATTAGAAATATTTCCTAGGTGATAAATTGTAACACTATGTTACGGGGATCATTCGCTACAATTAGGCAATAAATGCCTATAAAACATTGTAAAAGAATTTATGTTTATAATGCAAACCTTGTTGTATCACTTCGCCACCTGCACTTGAAGCTGATCAGTTTTTGTTGTTTGACAAGGATATATGTTTAAGCAAAGTATGTAATTTACTATTTCGGTAAATCTAAAAATATGATAAGCAAATGACTTAATATTATTTTAGGTAATATTACTTAAACTATTGTGGAAGCAGTTGCAAAAATAAATTTACGAAATCGGCAACGGCTAAACATGCTGACCAGCCAAGGTAGACAACTCAACATTTAGTTTCACAATAGGAAAATTCTTTTCCTCCAATAGATTGCAAAACCTTTTCACTAAGGTTTTTTAAAACCTCTGATGGTAGACATTGGTAAGAGGATACAGGATGTTGCTAGTTATATCAGTCACATGTCAACAAAATGGGGAGTCACATGTCAACAAAATGGCGGGTATCAAACATATGAATAACCAGCTGTGCTTATTGCTGGGGAATGCTTAGGTATGGGTGTTCATTCTGTTATGATTATGATGAGTTCTTGAATAAAGAACAGGAGCAGAGGGTTAGTTTATGTCGTCAGTCTCTCATTTCTGGCTAGTACTAATACCTCCGGCCCTATTCACATTCTTCAGATGATGATAAGTTCTAACATCTCACATGCTGGTATGATTTATCACTTCTGTAGCTGGTAATTAGTGGGACAGATATCTGAAGATATTCTGTCAGACCAGTTATAATCTGTTATGACGATGTCTAGCAAAGACTACATCTAAACTCTGAAAGCTTGTACCGTCCATTTCAGTGCAATTAGTGCGTCTCAGCATTTAGCATGCTTCCTATCAAATATTTACTCCGGGTGTAAGAATGGGTAAGCACATAACTTACAGAATAGAAAATGCTGGTACCTAATGGTATTAGCTAAAAATGGCCCAGTTCTGGCTGCGTAGGTCACAGACAAGTAACTCAATGCATCGATGCTGCCAGATTATCTGCTTTGATGCTGCCAGATTATCTGCTTTGATGCTGCCAGATTATCTGTGTTAATACTGCAAGTCATATTTTTCAAACCACCAATACTTTTATCTTTATGTCACACCATATTTTTTAAATATTCTTTTAAAATGTTTTTAAAAGCAAAGATCAACTGCTGCCGGCAGTACAGTGTAATTAAGCTTTTTAGATGAAGGTTTAAATCTACAAAGACTCATATTTGTGTCATTTCTAACCCTTAACTTTAAGACTCACTATTAAACCATAACGTATGAGCCCGGTGATGCCCTGCTAACAGCGATGCCCTGCTAACAGCGATGCCTTGCTGACAGGGAGGCCCTGCTAACAGCGATGCCTTGCTAATAGTGATGCTTTGCTGACAGTGATGCCCTGCTGACAGTGATGCCTTGCTGACAAGGAGGCCATGCTGACAGTGATGTCCTGCTAACAGTGGTGCACTGCTAACAGCGATGCACTGCTAATAGTGATGCCCTGCTGACAGTGATGCCCTGCTAACAGTGATGCACTGCAGTAGTATATAGAGAGCAGATCTACACACAAAAGTGACGGATCCAGCGGGGGGATAGAAAAAGGGGGTTGTGAATTAAATTGGCTAGGGGTGTAGATTGAATCGTGTGGAGTTGAATGAGATGTTGGGGTTTGGGGGGAAATTGTGGTGTAGAGTAGGGGGTTGAATTCGAGGGGTTACGGATCCGCTCCTGGTGTAATCGGCGGATTATCTGTGGCTGAGTCATCCGATTAGCGGGGGATGAGTCATCCGATTAAACGCGGATTATCGCGGGATTAGTCGGGGGAATCGTCGCGGATTAGTCGGGCGAATCGTCGCCGATTATCGGTGGAATAGTGGGGGTGAATATCTGGGACATCGAGGGCTGGATGGTTTTCCGGAGTGGATCTCGCGGATTATCGAGGAGAGCGAGAGATTACCTACCGGATGAGTGAGGGGGTTAATATCTGGGACACCGAGGGGTTGATTTTCCGAAGATTGTTATATATTTGAAACATGGAATATATATGAGAAAGTGTTTATGTGTAAAGTGGAGAATGTTATATATTTGAGAACGTTGAATATATATGAGAAAGTGTTTATGTACAAAGTTATTTTTTTTGAAGATTTGATGTTTTTGTAATGTTGAAGCTCTTGAATGGTTAAGAATTTTAAGGATTTTTATTTTCGGTTTTTTTTATATATGTTGAATGAAAGATCAGTTTTATTACAAAATTATTCACTTTAAAAGATATATTTATATGTATTATTCATTATTTCCATCATCATTTCGTTTCAATAAAAATAAAATAGTTTATGTTTAACTTGAAATATATGAAATGTACAAGTAGATAAGTCACAATAAAGATAATATAGTATAAATGAAACATTGAATATATATAAGAAAATGTTCATGTACATTCTTTAAAACGAAGTGTACAAGTAGATAAGTCAGAATAAAGATAATATAGTATAAATGAAACATTGAATATATATAAGAAAATGTTCATGTACATTCTTTAAAACGAAGTTTGTATCGAGTTGTTCATCAATCACTCATCGTCATCGGAAATAAGTGAGATAGCAGGATCCTTTTTGCATTGTACCGAACTCTCGTAAAATCTGCTTGCTTCTTCATGTCCCATGACTACTACATCGTAGTATTCGCGAGTATTGTGAGATGTTACTAGCCCCTTGTATATAATGATACCCGGATAATTTTCTTTCAACGAAAGGGCACATCTCGAAGGCATCGTTAAAGTTCCTTGAACTTCCTCTCCATCAACTTTGGTTGAAAATGCTACAGTTGGTACCACATCCACATTGCCTTCACCATCTTTGTATTCACTTGCTCCAACATTGTGATAGTGGAAAATAGATGGTGCTTTGAACTCCTTGAGATGACGAATCTCGAAATGTTGTATAAGTTTTTCAAGTCTCTTCGATCTCAGATTGGCTAGAGTACGTTTCATGTCCGAGGGAGTTGAGGTTCCTTCTGTTACTCTTCTTAAGTCATGGTAACTTCCCTGTCCATTACTCTTAGGTTTTAATCCAAGATATACCATAATACTTGGATAAGACAGCGATCCATCCAGAAATCGTTGTGGAGCAAATACAGCAGTAGATTTACTAATCCCATTTTCCACATAGTTGAAGTGAATGATACAGCACGCTCCATGGATCGAATGAGCTTCTTCCGTTTTTGTCACCTCCATAATCAATCCTATTGAAAGATCTGACATTCTCTGCAGTGATTTTGCTTCCATTAAAGTAGCCTTACTTAATGTTCTTAACTTGTCTGCCACATCTTTTACCCTTTGCTCCAAATTCGTTTCGATTTGGTTGGATTTCTTCTTCTTCGTAGGAGTCGTGTTAGAAAGAGTTACAGGTGACATTTTCTTTTTCGACATCTTCACTGAACTATTCGATCCAGGTTTTATCACTCCAGATTGAGTATTATCCTCCATAGTTGTGTAGTGTGTTAATTCTCCGAGTTTGAATGAACAACTGATATCGTTTTAGTAAAATTCTGCTGGTTATATACAATTCTCCTCATCAAATGATTAATGAGTTTTGATAAATTTAGTTGCATCATCCATAATATCAGAAGACTTTTCGCGAAATTGAAAATCGCGAGATTCAATTTCGCGAAAGTTGACTATATAATATATATAATGTGTAATTTCGCGAAATCCAATTTCGCGAAATTCAATTTCGCGAAAGATGACTATATAATATATATAATGTATAATTTCGCGAAATCAAATTTCGCGAAATTCACTTTCGCGAAATTCAATTTCGCGAAAGTTGACTATATAATATATATAATGTGTAATTTCGCGAAATCCAATTTCGCGAAATTCACTTTCGCGAAACTCAATTTCGCGAAAGTTGACTATATAATATATATAATGTGTAATTTCGCGAAATCCAATTTCGCGAAATTCACTTTCGCGAAATTCAATTTCGCGAAAGTTGACTATATAATATATATAATGTGTAATTTCGCGAAATCCAATTTCGCGAAATTCACTTTCGCGAAATTCAATTTCGCGAAAGTTGACTATATAATATATATAATGTGTAATTTCGCGAAATGGAATTTCGCGAAATTCAATTTCGCGAAAGTTGACTATATAATATATATAATGTGTAATTTCGCGAAATCCAATTTCGCGAAATTCACTTTCGCGAAATCCAATTTCGCGAAAGTTGAGTGAGACAAGTTGGATTAGAAGTGATTTATAGCTTTTGTGCAGGTTCCACCTCCTTGAACTTGACTAGTATAAATACAGCCAAGTTTGATGGACTCACCATTATCGAGAGTTTTTTTCGAACTATTTCTATACCTAACTGGATTATATATCTCACAAAAGTTTGGATTAATTCTACAATTTGGATATCTACGTATAATCTTCTCTCAGAATTTTGGATTATCTCTGTTTCACTGGATTATATTTCTCCGAACTAACTGGATTATATTTCTCACAAAAGTTTGGATTAATTCTACAATTTGGATATCTATGTATAATCTTCTCTCAGAACTTTGGATTATCTCTGTTTCAATGGATTATATATCTCCGAAATTTGATTACATCGAGGAAATGTATCTGGCAACTCCCCATTCAGAAGGAGAGTGGAGCAAATCTGATGAGGTAAGTTGATTTACAATAATTGGTGGAAAAAATTTTTAATGAATGAATAAATGTAGAGAGAATAGTAAAATGAGTTTTTTAAATCTTGACAGTTGGAATTCTTCCTCAAAGATGTTCAAGCTTTCACGAGAGCATAATTTAATTTCTTCGGAAAATTCTACTCCTTCCACTTCAATTGATAATAGAGAAAGAAGCAGAAGTAGGGAAAGAAGTGCATCATCCGTTTCAGCTAATAAATATATCTGCTTAGAATGTTCGACTTCATTTAACAAAAAATCAATCCTCAAAAGACATGTCAAGCACATTCATCTCCAATCGAATGAAAGTTCAGAATCGTTTACATCATCAACTAATGATTCTTCGGAACAATATCGCAAATATGATGATGATGATGATAGCTCAATTATTATACAAGTTTCCGATCACCCTTTCATTTTCAAAAAAGTAAAGAATGATTCTCATCATTCTTCATTTCGTTCTGCTTCAACTCAAATTGGAAGAGGAGATCCTACTCGATCTAAGATAACAGTAACTCCTATTACTCGTAATCTTGCTGATGATGAAACCGATGAATCAGATGTATCAGAAGAAGAAAATACAAATGAAATCGAAGAAAATAGTTATTTATCTGATCAACCTACAAATCAAATCGAAAGAAATGAAAATGAAGTGGACGCTGATGATGACAATTTAGTTGGTATTAATGATAGAGTCGAGCCCATCGTTCCTATCGAAAATGAAAGAGAACAAGATAATCAGGATATCATTCCTGTTAATGATGATGAGGAATGGGATGAGTTAATAAGAAGATATTGGAATGCTATGAAAACAAAAAGACGACGAGGAAGAGTTGTTGAAACGTTAAACGTAAATTTATGGAATGGAAATATTCCTCAAGCAGAACTTCCAACTCCAAACCATTCGGAAAGAATATGGAACGAGATGTTGACAACTTGGAATGGGTTACAAACAAGAGCTAAGTTAAATTGTAGTGTGGGATGCATTCTTGAACATAAAACTTCAGGAGAATTAAGATATTTTCATGCTTCATCGAATAATGCTACAATTTTCAAAAAAGCAAAACTGATTACAACAAGACAGGAACTACAGAATTTCTTTGAAGAATTGACAAGACAAGATCTTGCTGTTATAGCGATTCGAGAACGCCCGAATACAGCTTGGAAATTGAATGTAATTACCAATATTTCATTCTATTTCTATAAATTGATTGGAATGGGGCAAATAGGATTGGCTTCAGATCTTCCGACTCACATTCTTAACAATCGACATGTAATCACTATGCATAACATTCCTCGTAGCTGCACTCCTTACACAGACAATCTCTGTTTCTTCAGATGTTTAGCATTGAAGGTAATGTGTAAGTGTTCAAACCGATGTAGTTGCACCAGACAAAGACCAAAACAGCAACTTGTGAAGGTGCTATTTCAAAAGTACTCGAATCACATTTCTTCTTCCTCATCCTACAAAGATCTGATGAATAATTTTCCTGGAATTGAGTTAGGAGACTTAATTTCTCTTGAGAAATGTTTTGACCTCCGTATAACCGTATTTTCTCTGAATGCTGATGAAACCTCAACAGTCATCTGGACATCGTCCCAAAAAGAGGGAAAGGAACTCTTCCTCGATTTGCAGAACTCTCATTTCAGTTTCATCAAGGATGTTAATGCTTATACTAAAGGGTTTAGTTGTCCTTCCTGTGAAGTGAGCTTTACAAAAAGAGGAAATTTCAATAGACATAAATGTAGTCAAGAAGTAGTAACAAACTTCATCTTCGAAGGAGGAAAGTTTAAGGCAACACCTACAATTTTCGAACAACTGAAACGAGAGATAGGAATATCCGTGGCTGAGGAAGATACTTATTATCCCTTTTTAATCACCTATGATATCGAGTGTTATCTTCCAAAATCCGACCTTCCACCAAATTCCAATTCGGTTACATTCACATCGAGACACGAATTGATGAGTATATCAGTTTGTTCAAATGTACCCGGATTTAAGGATCCAAAGTGTTTTGTGAGGGAGATACTGATTCTTGTATATCTTCTTTTGTTCAGTATATTTCCCAAATTGCTGATGAAGCCCGGGATATCCTTGAAAAAAAACTTTACTACATTAGACAGTTGATGAAGGCAAAAGCTGAAAAGCAAGGAAAAGTTGAAGAAAGATTTAAATCCTGCAAATTTTCCACTCCTCGAGTATACCATTCAAGAGAGGAATTTTGTCATTTATTTAATCGTTTCGACAAATTCATCTCATGTATTCCGATTCTAGGATTTAATTCACAAAACTACGACCTGAATGTGATGAAAGGACCTCTACTTCGATGTCTTCAAGACACAGAAGACGAAGATTTTGATTTTGTAGTGAAAAGAACAAACAAGATGAGCTGTATTCAATCAAGAAGATTCAAATTCTTGGATATTTCCAACTTCATTGCTCCAGGATTTTCCTATGCAAAGTATCTCAAAGCTTTCAAATGCTCTCAACAAAAAGGATTCTATCCTTATGAATATATGGATGATCTTGAGAAGTTGAAACAACCGTTTCTACCAGCTAAAGAATGCTTTTACAGTTCTTTGAGAGATGAACATATTTCGGATGCTGATTATGAAATCTGTTTAAACATTTGGAAACAAGAGAAGATGAAAACGTTAAAAGATTTTCTAGTATGGTACAACAATCTCGATGTAGTACCATTTGTTGAAGCTGTAGAAAAACAAAAAGAAGTTTACAGAACCATGGGAATCGATATGTTGAAAGATGCCATTTCACTTCCTGGATTGGCAGTAAAATGGATGTTGAAACTTTCAGATTCGCCTCCTCATCCTATGAGTTCTCATCATCAGACAATCTCATCACATCATTTCAAAACTTGTCAACCTGTCTGTCTGATCAAGGAAAGTGATAAAGATATTTACTTTACTATCAAGGACAATATCGTAGGTGGACCTAGCATTGTTTTTCACAGACTTCATGAGTCGAAGAAAACACTGATTCGAGAAAGAAAGTTTGGAAAGGAATCCAAACTTTGTGAACTTATTCTAGGAGTTGATGCAAATGCATTATATTTGTGGAGTATGATGCAAGAAATGCCTACTGGAAACCCTAGAATAAGACGATTCGAAAATGGATTTGCATACACTCATTCTCGAAAAAATAGCATGGCTGCTCATGGATGGTTACAATTTTTGACTTGGAAGGACAATATTCAAATCTTACATGAAAACAACGATAAAGAATTTAGAATTGGACAACATAATCTTCCTGTTGATGGATATTGTGAAGAATCGAATACAGTGTTTCAATTTCATGGATGTTTCTGGCATGGACATAACTGTAACAAGACCAAAGGAATAAGTATACATCCATATAAGAATCGACCCATGAGTGAAGTTCTGGAGGAAACGATAAAGAAGGAAGAATATGTTAAAGAACTTGGATATCGTTTAGTAAGAATCTGGGAGTGTGAATGGAACAAGATGATTGAGGATAACACCGAGATTAAGAACTTTATTAGTATCTTCAACGAAGAGTTTTATCCTTCCAATTCCTTTGCCACCGAGGATGAGATTATTCAGCAGATTATAAAAGGGGAGATATATGGATTCATTGAATGCGATATATCTGTTCCTGAAAACTTATACGAAAAGTTTTCAGAAATGAGCCCCATTTTCAAGAATACATCTTTGAATAGAAATCATCTTAGTGAAAGTATGAAAGAATTTGCTGAAAAGGAAGGAATGCTACCTCAAGAACAACGAACTTTGGTGGGGAGTATGTTTGGAGAAAAAATTTTACTACTCACCACTTTAGCAAAATGGTATCTTAATCATGGATTGATTATAACCAAAATATATCAAGTCATAGAATACACCCCTAGAAGAGTTTTCCAGTCATTTGGAGAATCTGTCTCAAATGCTAGAAGAGCTGGTGACAAAGATCCTGACCAAGAGTTGATAGCCACAACCAATAAACTCATTGGAAATTCATCGTACGGGAAAACAATCACTGAGAAATTAAAACATCGAAATGTCAAGTATATTCAAGGAGATTATGAAGCATCCTTGAGAATACGATCACACAGATTTGAATCTTTGGAGGAAATCGTTGATAGCTTCTATGAGTTGACTCAACACAAGCCTTCGGTTAGTAGTATATATTTATTATCTTATTGATATAATTGAATCATAATGAAAAATTTACTTGGACTAATATATGTAAAGGAATCTAATAGGACTGTATATATATTTATTCAGATGAAAATGGATATACCTGTACATATCGGATTCTCCATATTACAACTGGCTAAACTTCGGATGTTGGAGTTCTACTATGACTTCATGGATAGGTAAGTAATCTCATTTGTATCTTTTAGAAAAAATATGTATAATGGTAAACATTTGAATGATAATTTTTGAAATGGGAGTATTATAATACTAAGATAACAAGAATTAAGGATTGAAATTTTTTATTTTAGATACTTCGACAGAAAGGACTTCCAGTATGTGGCGATGGATACAGATAGTGCCTACATGGCTCTTTCAGCACCTATGGATAATATCGTTAGAAAAGAGATCGCTGATATATACTACAAAGAATATGGAAAATGGTTTCCTAGGATGTATTGCGATCGACACGCGGATGATTTCCAACTCTGTAAATCTGTTCCTACAAAGTTGTGGGAATTACAAAATTGTTGCAAAGAAGTATATCAATATGATATAAGGACTCCTGGTTTATTCAAAGTAGAATTTTCAGGTCATGGAATAGTAGCCTTAAATTCTAAGACTTACTTTTGCTGGAATGATGAAACTCATTCTACAAAGCATAGCAGTAAAGGATTAAGTAAAACTATGAATAGTTTTACAAAAGACACTTTTTTAAAGTATTACATTCAAGATCTCCTAAGGAAGGGGTAAACAAAGGTTTTGTAAAAAAAGACAATAGAGTGTTCTCATACACTCAACTTAGAACTGGATTAACATATTTTTATTCAAAAAGAAGAGTATGTAACGATGGAGTGAGCACAGAATATATTTTAGCATAATTTTTAGAAGTGAATTTGTTGTTAAGTATATATGATAGTAGAGTTTTGCTCCTCGATGTATTATTACTATAAAATTTTATTTTCTTCATTGGCTCTTCTTTTCGTATATACAATATCAATAATATATAACTAAGCTCATATAAATTCAATATACTATCCAATGTAAAATCATTTCGAATGTAGACTTTCTCATAGTAACATGACTCAAAACATTCTGATTAAAGATTTTGTTCCATTCGAGGTTGCAGAAATAATCCCAGATAACATCTTGGTTCATCTTGACAAAAATGAACAAATTCGTACACATCTTACCGAGGAATGTTTATACTACATTCTACGAACAGCTGCTTTTAGAAAAGTTGTGTCATTGAAAAGATTAAAGTCCAACTGTGTCTGCAGTGCGTTGGAATGCAGGGAATGTTTGGAATCAACATTATGTGTAAAAGAAATATCGATAACACCCTCAGATTTGAAGATGACCTTTGAATGGGTTGATCTTGAAGCTACCATTCGAGAAGGTAAAATTGGAAAAGAGGTTGATTTAGAATGGATTAACAGATTTATCGCGACCGATTTTAAAACGATGGAAGAAACGATTTTTGAAACCGTGTTTTGGAATAGAATTCGGCACTACATGACTCATCCTACTCAACGTGATGAAACGAAACAACTGCTCTTCAGAAGACTCATTCATATAGCACAATTTCCATTAATCGGAGAAAGAGTGGAAGAGGAAATCGAGCATGAAATTGATGATGTAATTATAGATGAAAAATCTGTTGGATGAAAAAAAAAAAAAAAAAGATTCGGAATGATATTAAGTCTACTCCTCTAGATTTCTCCACCATTCTTCAATTTAGCTCTGTTGGTGAAGGAACAAAAAAAAACGAAGAAAACAGAAACAATGTCGGTTATATTTCTAGAGGAGTTTATTCCAGCTCATCTTAAGGATGGACAATTATCAAGAGTGGTTGTAAAGAAAAACACAAAAAAATTCATCAGAAGAGTTACTGAAGAAACTTTTTACTATGTTATCGGACTCTATATCTATAAACGTTTCGTAACATATTTAGAAAGTCGGTGTGGATGCTTCGAGGGAGCTCGAGGATGTCAATATTGTATTAGAATAATGCAAATACGATATGGAAATGAAGGATTGACTCGACAAGAACTTCATGAGACTTTTGCCGAACTCGATATTGAAACGTGTTTGGAATCTGCTCAAATCGGACCAAGGAGTGACAAAGTCCAACTATCATTATTATCCTCACTTGATTGAAACACACCTTCAAACATAATATTAACCGAAACAAGACTTTATCCATATTTGAGAGGAGAAGCCAATGATCAACATGCTACAAATCGTTACTTCAGTGAACTCCTACATATCAATGGGAAGAATTGATAATCATCACAGTTAGACTTTGCATAATTCTTTATATTTAATCACTTTATATCCAAGAAGGATTGACTCATCAAATAGAATTGAATAACTTTTTTTGTATAGTATTTCAAGATAATTTTGAAGAATGAACTATATATATTATATTGACATACTTTTTTATGCATTTTCTTTGCCTACTTCAGTCAAGAGAGTAGTATTTTAAAAAGACACTATGACTATAATGAATTTGCACATTATAATATTTCTCATTTTACGCTTTACGGGAATAATAAATGGAAATCAAAGAATTCAATATGTTACCGATGCGAATAACTGCTTAAGCAGAACACTCAATGAATTTGAAGTTTCATTACTACTTCCATTCGAAGAAACTACTTTATATCACAAGAATAATGAAACATGCGGAAGAATATTTCCATTGGACTACTTTCATTGTGGTTATCCATTACCAGGCAATCACAGATTTGCGTGTAAAGAACTACTAAATGAAGATGAAACAGATGGAAAAAACCTATACCTTAATCCTATAGTGTCAGCTTCATCGGAGCAAGTTCTAACATATTCTGAATGTGAATATTCAGTTCAAAATTCCACAATCGATATTCTAATTGATTTCAAATTATTCTACAGAGGAGAATTATGTGGATATAACTCTACTCTTTCAATGTTGCAATGTCCTCCAGGATCGAATTTTCAAGATATTGACTTTATCTGTAATCTTCAACCTATTTCAAATTCTACTACACCTAAAGATACCTTCATATATGATAATATTGGAAATAATGAAGGATTAGATTTGTTACTTCCTGTTCAGTTTCTCAATTCTTTGGGAAAATCGACTCTTATTTTAGTTCTTCGATGTGACACAGAAATTGATGAAAGATGTATTCCAAAACTTTCCTTTTTAAAACGAATGACAGAATGATTTTGAATTTTTTGTAACATTTATAGTTTATATTTTATAATAAAATCTTATCTCTCATTCAACCAAATATATAACAATCTCCGGAAAATCAACCCCTCGGTGTCCCAGATATTAACCCCCTCACTCATCCGGTAGGTAATCTCTCGCTCTCCTCGATAATCCGCGAGATCCACTCCGGAAAACCATCCAGCCCTCGATGTCCCAGATATTCACCCCCACTATTCCACCGATAATCGGCGACGATTCGCCCGACTAATCCGCGACGATTCCCCCGACTAATCCCGCGATAATCCGCGTTTAATCGGATGACTCATCCCCCGCTAATCGGATGACTCAGCCACAGATAATCCGCCGATTACGCCAGGAGCGGATCCGTAACCCCTCGAATTCAACCCCCTACTCTACACCACAATTTCCCCCCAAACCCCAACATCTCATTCAACTCCACACGATTCAATCTACACCCCTAGCCAATTTAATTCACAACCCCCTTTTTCTATCCCCCCGCTGGATCCGTCACTTTTGTGTGTAGATCTGCTCTCTATATACTACTCACTGCTAACAGTGATGCCCTGCTGAAAGCGATGCCCTGCTGACAGTGATGCCTGCTGACAGTGATGCCTACTGACAGTGATGCCTACTGACAGTGATGCCTGCTGAAAGTGATGCCTGCTGACAGTGGGGCCTACTGACGGTAGTGCCCTGTCAACAGTGGACCCTGCTGATAGTGGACCTTGCTGATAGTGGACTCTGCTGATAGAGGACCCTGCTGATAGTGGACCCTGCTGATAGAGGACCCTGCTGATAGTGGACCCTGCTGATAGTGGACCCTGCTGATAGAGGACCCTGCTGATAGCGGACCCTGCTGATGGAGGACCCTGCTGATAGCGACCCTGCTGATAGTGGACCCTGCTGATAGTGGACCCTGCTGATAGTGGACCCTGCTGATAGAAGACCCTGCTGATAGTGAACCCTGCAGATAGTGAACCCTCAGTAACCCTTATACTGTCACCTGAATGCTAAGCAGAAAGAAATATTAAAGTGAACTGACACTTGAGATTCAAGGCGTCGAGATTGTTTATTTTAGAGAAACTCAGTTTATGTATGTGAAAATACATAGATGTACATTCATATCTGTTAACAGTAACTGCATAATCTATTAAAAAGTTCACATATTTACTTGTGAAAAAATCTACCTTATTATTTAATGGACTATACTAACTAAGCCCGTCCGAGGTTTAGGTTCAGATCAGGTTTAGGTTATTCAGTTTATATTATAATAATTATTTGTATATAAAATACATATAACCATCTATTGTTTTATAGTAACTGGAGGAAGTTTTAGAACAAACATACAGACAGATGCTATGAGTTATTATTATTACTTTTACTGTTATAAAAGTTTTTCTTCACAGTCGTGTGGTGGTAGGTGACTGGTTGTATCCATGTTGAGTCTGGGTCTTAGCAAAAGGCCAAAGGATCCAACCTCTTCCTCAATTCCACTAAGAGAGGACCTTCCTCAAAATGTGAGCTGTTCCTAAGATAGCCGTCTTCTGTATAGTCTCAAAAGACATGTTCACTCCTACCTCCGCCAAGTATGCTATATGCCTCAACGATATTGTTCCGAGTGCACCAATTACTATTGGTATCACTTCGGTCTTCACCTTCCACAGTCTGTTTATCTCGAACCCAAGCTCTTTGTATTTACCAATCTTCTCATCTTCCTTCTGTACTACTCTTGTGTCTCCAGGTATTGCTATGTCTATGACCTGACACTGTTTGGTTTCTTTATTTATTAGTATCAGGTCTGGTCTTCTAGCTTCAATGACCTTGTCTGTCTGCACATTGAAGTCCCATAGCAGCCTCACTTTCTCGTTCTCCAATACAGCTTCTGCACGATGGTCGTACCATTTCTCTGTGTGGGGCAACTCATGTTTCTTGCATATGCTCCAGTGCACTGCACTTGCCACTTTGTCATGCCGCCCTTTAAATTCTGTCTGTGCGATCTTACTGCATTCTCTGACTATGTGGGACACTGTTTCATCTTTCTGCTTGCACAATCTGCATTTCGGATCGCTTGTTGACTTTTTTATCTTGGCCTTCCTATAGTTGGTTCTTAATGCTTGATCCTGGGCAGCAATGATCAGGCTTTCAGTCTCTCGTTTGAGAAATCCCCTCTTCATCCATTGCCATGTCTCCTTTGCTGCTTGATCCTCTGTCTGTCTTAGATGTTGTTCGTTCATTGGCTTATCATGCCAGTTTTGCTTTCGTTCAGTTTTTTGATGGTTGCTAAACTCTTGTCATCCATCTTCACTGTTGGTATTTATGATCTTACCTGCTGTTCTTATAAATTCGACTGGGCTGCCTTCTGTGTACTTTTTCAGACTGTGACTTTCGTAATTCACAGTTTCCTCAACACTCATTAATCCTCTTCCTCCTTGGTCCCTTTCAACATATACTCTATCTACATCAGATCTTGGATGAAGACCTTTATGCATTGTCATCAGTTTCCGCGTCTTTCTGTCCAGTTGCTGTAACTCAGCCTTCGTCCACTGAATAATCCCTGTTCCGTATCTGTACAAGGACACAGCCCATGTATTGATAGCGGTAATGAGATTTCCAGCAGTCAGTTTTGATTTCAGCACTTTCATAAGCCTGTGAATGTATTCCTTCTTGATCTTAGCTTTCATTTCAGATTGTTTTATGTCATCTGCCTCCATAACTCCTAAATATTTGTAGCTTTCATTATCTTCTAGTTCATGGATTTCTGTTTCATTTGGTAGCATGATATTTCTTCTGCCGGTTAATTTCCCTCTTATCATGGTGATGGTAGCGCCATCACCATGATAAGAGGGAAATTAACCGGCAGAAGTCCGGTTACTATTATTATTGTTATTATTATTATTCATGCTAGAGAAGTACAGCAGTAAATATATTAATGAGACTTGTTCTTATGCTACCACAGAAAATAGTAACTACTGTTCATTCTTATCTATTTAAGTCACATAGTCATCTAAGAATTTTGAAACTGCAGAAGTATTACCTGTCAATAGCATTTTAACTACCATATAGCCAATTGTACCTCAATAACTGTGGTATGCAAATAGGACAACTTAAACTAATTCCATAAAAATTAGTGACTAGCTGAATACCCGGCATTGCACGAGTAATAAAAATAATAAGTAATAAAAGGTTTTTGCAAAGAAAATTTATTTTTAGTCCACATCTACAACATTTACCATTCTAATTTTTAAATGAAGGTGTTTTGTTTATTTTAGTGTAATTTATATTGTACCGGCTGAAGTGCCTACTACAGCTCTATACGTATTGCAAGGGTAGTGTTGGCCATATGAGTTTAAGCAATTTTTTCATGTATGATTGCCTATTGTTCTTCTAGTATGGTTTCATACTTACTACTAGCTGCAGTGTTGAGCAGATTGCAATGAAAGATTGGGATGTATAATAAGTATGTGCCTAATTGATTTAGTAGTATAGCCAGTTGGACAGTAATCTAGTAATTCCAGTTCTGCAGCAATCTGCAGAACTGGAAATTCTGAGTTAATATCCAGTGCACGACGTAAACTTTATTGCTATACCTAGACAGACAAACACTGAAATTTATATATACAGTCAAACATGGATAACTCGAACTTCAAGGGACCGAGCAAAAGTGTTCGAATTATCAGAGCGTTCAAGTTATCAGAGCACTGTCACAAGTCCATGTATTTACTTATTTATTAGTAGATACATGTACATATGCAAACTATAATATAAATCAAAAGCACAAATGGCTTGTTTCAAATTAAATGCTTCTAATGTAAAGTTTAAAACGTTTTTATCAAAAAGTATAGAGATTTTTCTATCACTTGAGATTGGTTTGTTGTTTGAGGTGATGTTATTGCCAGGACGTTTTTTTAGATTGACATTGGCAAAACTCGATCGTTATTGAAATGCTCAAAAGAAAAGACATCTTTTTCTTTTGAGCGTTTTACCCACGATCAATTTTGCCGACTTTTCTTGAAGTTTATGCAACTTCAACAAAAAGTTACCAAAGAAAAATCCCTTACTTTACCTGGGATTCGTTAAGAGCAACACTCCGAGGCAGTTCAATTAGAATTTTTACGAGGTTTAACGGTACATTGTATATCACTCACGCTTTTTGAATGGATACTTATTGAATGTACACACGTATTCTGTGTTTAGGTCAAACGATGAATAGTTTTTTAGCTAAGACAACGTATACGTTTAGTAAAAACAATTTTAAGACCTTTTAAACATTCAACATTCCGACGTTGATTCAACACGGAATCAACGTCGGAAAACTATTCGTCACGGGCTAGCCGGGTCACGCACTCAAGGATTTTCGCCACGCACATACAAAACAACACGCTGTTTTTGTTTTGTATGTGCGTGGCGAAAATCCTTGCGCGCGTGACCCGGCAAGCCCGTGCTATTAATCGTATAGCAGTGTAAATCAAATTTGACCAAACCTTTAGAAAAGTCGTTGACAAAATTATTTTGCCGATGGTGGTAATAACAACGCTTATGAATTATGAAAATATGAGGTTTACCTCTATGGCTTTGAATAAAGTGATTTTCTAAAGCGATAACAACCGTTTCGGTAGCCGTTGGGCAAAAAAACAGTTCGAATTAACAGTGTTGAGTTCGAGTTATCTATAGCAATTTATCATTACGTGGGAACGGACCAAAGAAACTGTTCGAATTAACCATGTTTTCGAGCTATCCGTGGCCGAGTTATCCATGTTTGACTGTATATAGCACTAGCACCTTCCCAGTCTGGTGTATTGAAAGATCCTTAGGTGCGACAATAAAGGCAGAGAATACGTATGTGCACAACTATTCTAAAGTAGTACCACGAGAACAATTACACTGGCTGCAACGCTTAATATCGTGAGTTCAAATCCTGTTTGATGTAATTTTTTCCAAACTTTTAATAGTGGCTTTGGTTGAATAGAGTCGGCTCTTATTCTAGTAAAGATTGCTAATTCTGCGAGGAGTTCTCAGTACCACAGTCGTAGTAATAAGAAGTAAAAATCTTCACATAAGTCAGCAGTTAAAGCTGGCGGTGTGACAGACAGAATGTATATTCTCTGGCACTACCTTACCAGAGTATGACAGGTGAAGCGGTGGTAGCTGATAGAGTTAGTAGCTGACAGCGTTATTAGCTGATAGAGTTAGTAGCTGACAGAGTTATTAGCTGACAGAGTTATTAGCTGACAGTGTTATTAGCTGACAGAGTTATTAGCTGACAGAGTTATTAGCTGACAGAGTTATTAGCTGATAGAGTTAATAGTTGACAGAGTTGGTAGCTGACAGAGTTAGTAGCTGACAGAGTTAGTAACTGACAGAGTTAGTAGCCGACAGAGTTAATAGCTGACAGAATTAGTAGCTGACAGAGTTAGTAGCTGACAGAGTTAGTCGTTGACAGAGTTATTAGCTGACAGAGTTAGTAGCTGACAGAGTTAGTAGCTGACAGAGTTATTAGCTGACAGAGTTATTAGCTGACAGAGTTAGCAGCTGACAGAGTTAGTAGCCGACAGAGTTAGTAGCCGACAGAGTTAGTAGCTGACAGAGTTAGTAGCTGACAGAGTTAGTAGTTGACAGAGTTAGTAGCTGACAGAGTTAGTAGCTGACAGAGTTAGTAGCTGACAGAGTTAGTAGCTGATAGAGTTAGTAGCTGACAGAGTTAGTAGCCGACAGAGTTATTAGCTGATAGAGTTAGTAGCTGACAGAGTTAGTAGCTGACAGAGTTAGTAGCCGACAGAGTTAGTAGCTGACAGAGTTAGTAGCTGACAGAGTTAGCAGCTGACAGAGTTAGTAGCTGACAGAGTTAGTAGCTGACAGAGTTAGTAGCCGACAGAGTTAGTAGCTGACAGAGTTAGCAGCTGACAGAGTTAGTAGTTGACAGAGTTAGTAGCTGACAGAGTTAGTAGCTGACAGAGTTAGTAGCTGACAGAGTTACTAGCTGACAAAGTTTTGTTTCATAAAATAAAAGGAAACAGTATTTTAAGTAGGTGATCCAAACTAGCAGATCCAGGAAGGTGCAAAGAGAATCATGTTAAAATTAAGATTGATTCACTGCTATGGATTATATTTATGTTTGAAAACAGCGAAAGGGAGACCATGATAGTGCCGCTTCAGTAGTTCGAAACATAGATCCAAATACAGGGCACTGACCTCAGCTAAAGATTAAAAAATACAAGTGGACCTTTATACTTGACCCCTAATTCACAACTCCATTTAATCTGTAGAGAGCTGTTGGTATGGCCATTTCTAGCTTGTATGCGTATATCATTGTCAAATTCTAGTGCTTATATCTTCTAACATATGATCATGATAGAATTCTTGAGCAGGCATGCGTATAACTATTGAATTCTTATGACTGTTTTAAACTAACTCTTTCAACCAAGGCGATTAAGCCTTGCAATCAGCTGTTAAAAAGCGTGTTACATGGTTGCAATGCTAAGTAGTAGTAGTAACTACGGTTTGGATGGGCTTAAGAACCTTCCAACAATTTTTATAGCGTTTACCAAACCTTAATCTTTGCAATTTTACTCTTTACCAGAAAATTTTAAAAAATAGACAGAATCCGACTGATAATGAGTGTTACTTCTGACATGTCTTCACTAAATTGATGATTAGAAATTGTCTTTTTGAAACTTTTTGATAAGATTCTGACTTACCAGTTTTCCATAGAGCGGACATACGAATATCTGAGTTAGCGGAAGAAGGCCAATTATCCATCCAGTTATACTCGTTGTTCCACGTTGCGGCTCTCATCCTGAAAAATACGCCTAATGAGTTCATTTTTTCACATCAATATTTTCCTTGAATATCCTACCCAAGTTAATTAGGCCTTATAATGAAATAAAATTGGCAGGCATAAACTGTGTTTGGTAGCCAATGTTCTTGCTTGTCACAGGATCTGATGTAAAGTTACTACAAAAGAGATGATGATTTTGAGATCTGAAGGACTCAACAACGAATTGTTGCTGCTCCAAATATTACCAACCCCAGAATGACCGAGTGCCCATGTTTAGTCTATCTTCCCCTTGCAAAGTTAGTCACTTTGGACTGCACAGTTTTAGCCGTTGACCAGCAATTAACATGTATGTAACAGTTACAAGCGCTGATAACAGATCGTATAGCCTTGACCTAGCCCTAGTATCTTCAGTTTTGTATGCTGTGTTGACACATGCGTTAAAGATAAACTTGCACAAAATTTTAATAGATTTTTTCAGAAAGTATTGTTATGTATTTTTCTATTATTTGTAACTCTTTTTGATGTTTGAAGTGATCTGACTGCCAGGATGTTTCAAGATTACAAATGAAAAAGCTTGATCGTGTTTATAATGCTCAGAACAAGTGAAAGTGTAATTATGATGTCAATAGCTTTAAAAAACCGACAGAATAGAGACTATACCAACAATAGCAACTAGTGATGTCACTTCGGCACGTTTTTTCTGAGAATAAAATGCGCGGCATTTTATGCGGCAAACCAGCCGGAATCGCATGACCTGATCAACAATGCATCGGATGTTTGGATACAAACACATCCGGCGTAATGCCACCGCACTTTTCAGCTCCATTTATAACTCTTTGAAAGAATGCTAGTAAGAGCCTAGTTTATAAGTTGGAGATTATCTGTGCACGTATCCGGTTAAGTAGAGAGACTGAGGAGAATTAAATCCTCGTCTCATACAGCTGGTTGTTACGTAATTTTTAATTTCCTTTTCATCGTACGTAGACAGTCAAGATATTTTCCCCCATAAAGGCGATAAAATAGAATAAAGCTCAAGAAAAATGACTGTAGGGACAACTTCTTTCACCCCTTCGGGCAGATTATTCAATACCTTTTTATAATTCAATCAGAGTAACTTGGAACAGACATGTATCATCAAATCACTATTACAGTGATTCGTTATTGCTATTAAATATGAAAGTTGCTTGTCTCAACAAAAAATACCATTACACAGCCGCTTCGTGCATCAAGTTTCAAAGGAAAAGTTAAACTGCCGGTAGCTATGACAATAGACAATAAAGTGCTTTAGAATGATACATACAAGAAAGAACCACCAATACTCCCATTCCATTAACAAATGATAGACATGCCCTACCACTACGCTACAAACATGTGATAACTCTGACCAAGTAATTAGACTAGAAACAGATTTATATGGCGCCTATATATTGCGTGTTCGCAACTCGAGTTGTACAACTCGAGTTGCCAAGTTGTACAACTCGGCCTAGGTTTTTGATGAACTCGAGTTGTGTTATACGCAAAACTAACACGGGTTTGTAAAACAAGCAAAGTGAGTAATTGGGGTGTCTCATTTACAGAAAATTTACAGAAATTTAATAATAATAATATAAATATATAGACACATTTAAATCATATATATTGGCGATATTTGCGCATACTTATTTTTATAAATATAACGAGACAAAAGCAATTGTAGAATGTAAATAGCAAACTAAAGAACAATCTACAATCTGTATGTGGGAGCCGAGCAACTTCTTTTTCAAATGAAAAAAGAGTTATCTCTCTAGAACCTGACAAGAAACTGAGTGAACACCGAAAATGAACATAGAAATTATTTCAACGGCGTTTCAACAGCGATGCAGCAAAAGAATTCTATATAGCTAGGGAAAATGAAACGATGAGATGAGATGTTCTCAAGCCGAGTTGTTGAACTCGAGTTGCTGTTGAAAGAACTCGGCTTGGGTTTTGATGAACTCGAGTTGTACAACTCGAGTTGTACAACTCGAGTTATATTTACACAACTCGAGTTTGCAACTCGAGTTGTACAACTCGAGTTGCAAACCCGGCACACTATAATTCGCCATTAGCTCTAGTTTTACAGTACATACATAGTTTAATTTCTATTAGCTAACGGGTGCCTATTGATGTACCATTGTTAATATAACCAGATTTACGGTTATGCTACCGTAATACCGATATATTGACTTACTTTTACAAAGTCGCGTTGCGTGTTCACAACTCGAGTTGTACAACTCGAGTTGTACAACTCGAGTTGTACAACTCGAGTTGTGAACACGCAACGCGAGGCACTGTAAGGCGCCATAGATTTAAGTATTTGGATGTCATCTGTTGGTGATGAGCCAACATTCCGACTGTCTCGTCTAGTGGTAGAGAGTTGAGGCAAGCTACTACTGCGCATGGCTGTAATATGTTTTACATCCACCAACTCTTTTGTACGAGGATGAATCAAGGTTTATACAAAATAATAATATAGAGTTCAAGTTATTAATTTCTGAACTGCTAATACCTTAAGTCTTCTGGTATACAAGTGTACTAAATTTCACGATTAATTTAGCAAACAGAAATATAACATTATATTAATGTACCATCTAATAATTTAAGTGTTAGTATTATACAATCTTTTTTTGACAGATGTAGAGAGAAGGCGATGAGTTAGCTTTTTACTTTTCCGCAGGCCTTAGTAGGTCCACCAATAAGCAAGACAGGGGTTAGATGGCTGTCTCATTAAACAACAGTACAAAAAATGACTGAGAATCTCCTAGACGATACAATTACTTACCGTATACGGCAAGAATGAAACAGGTGGAGAGGCAAAGACATGCTGTCACTACTAGTTACCATATAAGGTAATAATGGAGGAGATAGAGAGGTGTAGACATGCTGTCACTACTAGTTACCATATAAGGCAAGAATGGAGGAGGTGGAAAGGCGTAGACATGTTGTCACTACTAGTTACCATGTAAGGCAAGAATAGAACAGGTGGAGAGGCGTAGACATGCTGTCACTACTAGTTACCATATAAGACACGAATAGAACAGGTGGAGAGGCGTAAACATGTTGTCACTACTAGTTACCATATAAGGCAAGAATAAAACAGGTGGAGAGGCGTAGACACGCTGTCGCTACTAGTTACCATATAAGGCAAGAATAAAACAGGTGGAGAGGCGTAGACACGCTGTCACTACTATAGTTACCATATAAGGCAAGAATGGAGGAGGTGGAAAAACGTAGACATGTTGTCACTACTAGTTACCATATAAGGCACGAACAGAACAGGTAGAGAGGCGTAGACATGCTGTCACTACTAGTTACCATATAAAGCATGAATAGAACAGGTGGAGAGGTGTAGACACGCTGTCACAACTACTTACCACATAAGGCAAGAATGGCGGAGGTAAAGATGCGCAGACATAAAAAAGGAACTGTGCCGTCAAGCAGGCTGCGAGCACCACCCACTCAGTCCTTGTATATAAGACCCTGTTTGGACTTGGTTGGTTTCTGTTGTGGGAGTGGCAGAGTTGTTAGTTCTTTTTTCATCTGCCATGTCTGTTAAGCAGATGAGGTTAACACATAGCAAGGTTTCTAACAAATATGAAAGCCTGTGTTCTAATCCCCAAACTCAGTTTACTTCTCAAGCTACTGGAATCTACTTGTCAGAACTATTTCAAAAGACTTTTTCATTTATTTTATTTCTAAATCTTACTTATTTAATTTGACAAGAAAAAAAAGTCTTGGTTAGGGTTTAAATGTGTAAACTAAAGAATACTATTTCACAATTCAAATTCATCCGAGTCATTTAATTTCCCATCAAATAAGACTTTTTCTACAGAATATTTATGGAAGTTGGAGCATTGTTTGAACGCTTGGCATTCAGCATTTGCATAATCCTAATATGTTCATACGTTGATATATCGACATGCTCATATGCATATGTTCCTCTAGTACTCTTATATGTTCATACATTGATATATCGACATGCTCATATGCATATGTTCCTCCAGTACTCTGATATGTTCATATGTTGATATATCGACATGCTCATATGCATATATTCCTCTGGTACTCTTATATGTTCATACGATGATATATCAACATGCTCATATGCATATGTTCCTCTGGTACTCTTATATGTTCCTACGTTGATATATCGACATGCTCATATGCATATGCTCCTCTGGTACTCTTATATGTTCATATGTTGGTATATCGACATGCTCATATGCATATGCTCTTCCAGTACTCTTATATGTTCATGCATTGATATATCGATATGCTCATATGCATATGCTTATATGCATATGCTCCTCCAGTACTCTTATATGTTTATACGTTGATATATCGACATGCTCATATGCATATGCTCCTCTGGTACTCTTATATGTTCATATGTTGGTATATCGACATGCTCATATGCATATGCTCTTCCAGTACTCTTATATGTTCATACGTTGATATATCGATATGCTCATATGCAT
Organism: Watersipora subatra; assembly: GCF_963576615.1. Classification (NCBI taxonomy): domain Eukaryota; kingdom Metazoa; phylum Bryozoa; class Gymnolaemata; order Cheilostomatida; family Watersiporidae; genus Watersipora; species Watersipora subatra. Next base: position 12,621,835 of record NC_088711.1, on the reverse strand, counting down.
ATGCTCATATGCATATGCTCCTCCAGTACTCTTATATGTTCATACGTTGATATATCGACATGCTCATATGCATATGTTCCTCTAGTACTCTTATATGTTCATACATTGATATATCAACATGCTCATATGCATATGTTCCTCTGGTACTCTTATATGTTCATACGTTGATATATCGACATGCTCATATGCATATGCTCCTCTGGTACTCTTATATGTTCATATGTTGGTATATCGACATGCTCATATGCATATGCTCTTCCAGTACTCTTATATGTTCATGCGTTGATATATCGATATGCTCATATGCATATGCTGATATGCATATGCTCCTCCAGTACTCTTATATGTTCATACGTTGATATATCGACATGCTCATATGCATATGCTTCTCTGGTACTATTATATGTTCATACGTTGATATATCGACATGCTCATATGCATATGCTCCTCCAGTACTCTTATATGTTCATACGTTGATATATCGGCATGCTCATATGCATATGCTCCTCCAGTACTCTTATATGTTTATACGTAGATATATCGACATGCTCATATGCATATGCTCCTCCACTACTCTTATATGTTCATATGTTGATATATCGGCATGCTCATATGCATATGCTCCTCCAGTACTCTTATATGTTCATACGTTGATATATCGGCATGCTCATATGCATATGCTCCTCCAGTACTCTTATATGTTTATACGTTGATATATCGGCATGCTCATATGCATATGCTCCTCCAGTACTCTTATATGTTCATACGTTGATATATCGGCATGCTCATATGCATATGCTCCTCCAGTACTCTTATATGTTCATACGTTGATATATCGACATGCTCATATGCATATGTTCCTCTGGTACTCTTATATGTTCATATGTTGATATATCGGCATGCACATATGCATATGCTCCTCCAGTATTCTTATATGCTCATACATTGATATATCAACATGCTCATATGCATATGTTCCTCTGGTACTCTTATATGTTCCTACGTTGATATATCGACATGCTCATATGCATATGCTCCTCTGGTACTCTTATATGTTCATATGTTGGTATATCGACATGCTCATATGCATATGCTCTTCCAGTACTCTTATATGTTCATGCATTGATATATCGATATGCTCATATGCATATGCTTATATGCATATGCTCCTCCAGTACTCTTATATGTTTATACGTTGATATATCGACATGCTCATATGCATATGCTCCTCTGGTACTCTTATATGTTCATATGTTGGTATATCGACATGCTCATATGCATATGCTCTTCCAGTACTCTTATATGTTCATGCGTTGATATATCGATATGCTCATATGCATATGCTCATATGCATATGCTCCTCCAGTACTCTTATATGTTCATACGTTGATATATCGACATGCTCATATGCATATGTTCCTCTAGTACTCTTATATGTTCATACATTGATATATCAACATGCTCATATGCATATGTTCCTCTGGTACTCTTATATGTTCATACGTTGATATATCGACATGCTCATATGCATATGCTCCTCTGGTACTCTTATATGTTCATATGTTGGTATATCGACATGCTCATATGCATATGCTCTTCCAGTACTCTTATATGTTCATGCGTTGATATATCGATATGCTCATATGCATATGCTGATATGCATATGCTCCTCCAGTACTCTTATATGTTCATACGTTGATATATCGACATGCTCATATGCATATGCTTCTCTGGTACTATTATATGTTCATACGTTGATATATCGACATGCTCATATGCATATGCTCCTCCAGTACTCTTATATGTTCATACGTTGATATATCGGCATGCTCATATGCATATGCTCCTCCAGTACTCTTATATGTTTATACGTAGATATATCGACATGCTCATATGCATATGCTCCTCCACTACTCTTATATGTTCATATGTTGATATATCGGCATGCTCATATGCATATGCTCCTCCAGTACTCTTATATGTTCATACGTTGATATATCGGCATGCTCATATGCATATGCTCCTCCAGTACTCTTATATGTTTATACGTTGATATATCGGCATGCTCATATGCATATGCTCCTCCAGTACTCTTATATGTTCATACGTTGATATATCGGCATGCTCATATGCATATGCTCCTCCAGTACTCTTATATGTTCATACGTTGATATATCGACATGCTCATATGCATATGCTCCTCTAGTACTCTTATATGTTCATACGTTGATATATCGACATGCTCATATGCATATGTTCCTCTGGTACTCTTATATGTTCATATGTTGATATATCGGCATGCTCATATGCATATGCTCCTCCAGTATTCTTATATGCTCATACATTGATATATCGACATGCTCATATGCATATGCTCCTCCAGTACTCTTATATGTTCATACGTTGATATTATGCTGCTATCACTGCAATATACTCATGAGCTAAGCTGTTAACAACACAGTTGTATGTTATATAAACACAATGTTGGCTTTTGAAGCTCTGATGTACTAAGACTAAGGTGAAAGCAAGAGCACAGACTCCCCTTAATATATGTAACTAGCAGGGTGATGAACAATGATACAGCGTGTGGGAAAAATAATTAAGTACTTGAAGCACCTGTTGGAGGCTGTCAATATTGCCTCTGCCATCAACTATGTGATACATTTTAGTATAAACATTTATGGAAACATTGATTAAAACCTCTTCTTTGTTGAGACAGTCACTTACATTTTATTGTAATACTTTTTAACATCCATTATTTTCGTTGTTATCCAATGCTTGACCAGCTGATATGAAACGTGAGCAAACAACTTCGAATCAATTCGTAACAACCAAGTGTATAGGCTTTCATAAAGAATTGATACAAAACTTGTGAAAAGGAAAATTATGCAAAGAAAAATAAGCCTGAAATGGGTAAATGTAAAAAGGCTGGACGTAACAATTAAAAAAAATTATACAAAAGAATCAAACGTTAATTAGGTTTTTTACTAATTATTTTTGCCATTTAATGTTTTACATAGTTCTGCATTTGGTTACATATATTGCATTTGTTTTAATTGTATGTATGTTCATATTTATATTTATTGTATAAATACCGCTAGTAATTACGCAGAACATAAACCAAGTGCAACATGTAAAACTTTATGAAAAACTTAACTATATTATACATAAGAAATTGAATTAATAAAGTAACAATTAAAGAAAGAGATGTTTATTGTTACTGTACTTGGTAGAGTACTTTGTAACTTTCAGAAGAGAACTCAGACATGGATAGGTCATGAGTGTATGTGGTAGGTCGAGTAACATCCTTTTACTAGGTCTGTGTGGTTCCTGATTTCATATACTAAATCTACCAGTTTATAAAAGGAGGAGACAGCTCTCTATTACGTATGAACGATTGTTATCATCAACATAATATTATCTTAAAATTGCTTTCAAAATGTATTCATGCTGTCCATCATGTTAATTTGTTTATAAAAAAACAAGTTGGTAGATTTGTATTTTTAAAGAGAGCTTTTATTTGTATCAATTTGTGGCTGTGTAAATGTATGTAACAAGTATCAAAAAATGCAATATCATAGTTGCAACTGAAAAGAATGTGTGGATGTAGCTAGAGCATTTCAGTAATAATATTTTTAATAAAAGCATTTTGGATAAGTAGGTAACTTTCATAATTTAGTGTCTTTTAAGATTTGTTGATGATAACGATCGTTCATACAAAATGAAGAGTTGTCTCCTCCTTTGATAAACTGGTAGATTTAGTATATGAAATCAGGGACCACACAGATCTAGTAAAAGGATGCTACTCGACCTACCACATACACTCATGACCTATCTATGTCTGAGTTCTCTTCTGAAAGTTACAAAGTACTCTACCACGTACAGTAACAATAAACATCTCTTTCGTTAATTGTTACTTTATTAATTCAATTTCTTATGTACAATATAGTTAAGCTTTTAATAAAGTTTTACATGTTGCACTTGGTTAATGTTCTGCATAATCACTAGCGATATTTATACAATAAATATAAATATGAACATACATACAATTAAAACAAATGAAATATATGTAACCAAATGCAGAACTATGTAAAACATTAAATGGCAAAAATAATTAGTAAAAAACCTAATTAACGTTTGATTCTTTTGTATAATTTTTTTTAATTGTTACGTCCAGCCTTTTTACATTTACCCATTTCAGGCTTATTTTTCTTTGCATAATTTTCCTTTTCACAAGTTTTGTATCAATTCTTTATGAAAGCCTATACACTTGGTTGTTACGAATTGATTCAAAGTTG